>NW_006432227.1:12793741-12802896 GCF_000325575.1 Pteropus alecto
CTTCCTGCTTTGTTGGCACATCGCCTTTTTCTTCTCTGCTCTCCCCCTCACACCTGCTCGCCTCTCGTCCTCTCGCCTCCCTCTTATAAGAACTCTTGTGATGACAGATAATCCAGGGTAATTTCCCCATCCTAAAATCCCAACTTAAATCCCATCCGCATAGACGGAGTCTAGGAATCAGAGTGTGGACATCTTTGGTGGGCCGTCATCCGGCCTGACACAATGGATATGAATAGGCAGGCAGGTGGCCTCTTCCAACCTCGGCCAAGTACCACAAAGAGGATGACTTTCCAGAAAAGCAAGTATTTTTTTTAAACCAAGGTTATGGAACATTTCTATTATAGTCTTTAATTGTCGTAATCTCTATATATGTGTCCGTGTGTGTCTATCTACTTGTATATATAAGAAATAGATATACTTCTTACCCATCAAATTGCGTGTTCTTGCACAAAGCACTTAAAAGAAAAAAACGTCTTATAGAATTATGATGAATTTAACAAAACTCCTAACAGAAGAGAGGAGAGAGTCCACGCTTCATTTCTTTTAATCACTATTGCCTGGGAACTGACAGAAGAAAATCTATTGTGTTAAGAGATAGATGTATAAAATGGTGTTTCTTGAGGCTGGGGAGCGAGCAGATACGTTGGAATAGTTTATGAGTTCTAAAAACACGAGGAGGTTTTTTCCGTTTTTTTTTTTCCTATTTTTTTTTAACGAATGCACACTAGGAAACACTATTTGCAGGATCGCACAGCTCCACTCTGAACTGCAGGATAAAAGAAACAGTAAGAACAGAAGTTAAATGATGATTAAAAAACAGCATGGCAGGATTTGAACCTGCGGATTAAATATGAGACGTTTTCCTGAAGGCTATCAGGTGAGACATCTGCTACTGTACACGAAAGACCCTGCAGAGTACGAGATATTTTTCAGAAAGTGCTTGTTCTGGATAAGAATTTTGGTTTTCTCTTAGTAAACAGAATAATTAGTAACGATTAAGGAAATGTACCCTAAAGTTCCTTAGTTGTTAATATTTGTCTGTGTTACATACTGTTGAGTCAGCTCCGACTCCTGGTGACCCCACAAATGAGAGACGTCCACAGAGTCCTGTCCCCACCAGCCCTGCTCAGCTCCTGCAGACTCAGGCCCGCGGCTTCTCTCACAGAGTCGATCCATCTCATATCCGGTCTTCCTCTTGCCCTGCTGTCTTCTGTTTTTCCAGCATTCTTCTCTTTTCCAAAGACCCCTCACGATGAGCCTGAAGCAGGACAGAGTTTGGTCATTTTTGCCTCCAGCGATGTCTCGGGCTTAATTTGCTTTAGGACCCACTCGTCATCTTCCTGGACATCCAGGGTATCCACACAGCTCTCCCCCAACACTGTATTTCAGACGATTCCACTTTTCCCTGTCAGCCTTCTTCCCTGACCAGCTTTCGCATCTGTACGCAGTGATTGGGAGCCCGAGGGTGTGGGTGGTCTTAACCTTGATCTCTAGCCCCAAGTCTTTGCTCTTGATGATCTTCTCTAATTCTTCTATCACTGACCTTCTGAGTCTCAGCCTCTCTTGATTTCTTAGCTGCAGTCTCCATTTGAGTTGATAGCTGAACCAAGGTAAGCAAAATCTTTAACTATTTAGATGTTTCCATGGTCTGTGTCGAAGCTGCGTGTTTCTCTTGTGGTCCTGACTTTTGTTTTCTTGATGATCAGATGCTGTCCCGCTTTGGCACTTTCTTCTGTCACTTTCATCCAGAGTCGCTTCAGATCATTGCTATTTTCTGCCGGTAAGATGGTGTCCTCTGCGTATCTTAGGTTAGCCATATTTCTTCTATCAATTTTCACTTCCTTCTCCTATTTCACCCTTTTCCTCAGAAAGCCTCGTTTCTGGAAGGCTATCAGCTGAAGGCAGAGAGAGAGGTGATAAGCCTGACCTGGGAAGCAGTGTGCATACTTCCCCGGGTGACAGATCTTTCTCTTAGATACCCAATGCTGCCGAAAGATGTGAGAGATGCTTGTCCAACTCTAAAAAAAAAAAATCTTTCAATGTGGTGGGCCCAAGAGTTCTATTTATTTCTGCTGGACACCTGGAATCAATTACACAAGACACATTGGCTTCTGAAATGCCATCTTCTTCAGTGATAGAAGGTGAAGATCAGTGTGAGTCTGAGACCTTATTTACAGAACCTATTTTTAGGACGAAGAAGGACTTCTAGAAGATCAAAAGTTGACTCTGGAGCTTGCTGTTTTCATCTTACCCATCTCTGAGTTAAAAAAATAATATTTTTTCTCTGAAAACCTGACAGTAGCCTCTGAATCTTTCATCACAGAATCATACTGAAGTATTGGTAGACCGAAACATTAAACGTTTTCAATTGTTTTTGTTTTTTATTAATACCATACTTTATTCATTCATTGGTATGACATCCATCAGATTCATTGAGCATCTTTCCCATGCTCTGGGTGTGAAGGGCACAAGTGTGAAGAGAACATCTGTTTTTCCACTCTCACCTCTGTCCTTTTCTGTATCCTCCTGCCCGCCCCGACTTCTCAGATGCTGGAAGATCCCACAGTCTGGTTCTCAGTCTTCCTCTCTTCACCTCTGCTCATTTCTAGGTCAGGAGTTGACTTTTTTTTTTTTTTTTTTTTTCTGTAAATGTCCGGACGGTAAATATTTTTGGGCGTTTGCAGGCTACATAGTCTCTGTCACAATGACTCAACTCTGCCGAGGTAGCACAAAAGAGTCTATGGACAATACATGAGCAAGAGATTGTGGCCGTGTATTTACCAAAACAGGGAGGTGTCCTGATTTGACCACGAGCATAGTTTGTGGACTTTGGTTTAGGGAATCTCAAACTTGTGGTTTTTTATGCCCTCTAAAGTGTCCTGATTCATAAATACATTTCCCCAACTCCAGTCATATACATTCAATTGCCACCTTGCCATCATGACTTGGGTATTAATAGAGTTTTCACACCTAACGGATCCAAGACAAAGCTTTTGGTTCCCTCCTTGCTATCTAAACCCAGTCCTCCCCGGCACGCCTCACCTCAGGAAGTGGTGTCTTTGTCCACCCAGGTGCTCAAGACCAAACTTTGCAGTCATCTTTGATTCCTACTTTTTCTCATACCCCTTCATCAATTTATCATTGCTGTCGTTGGCTCTACCTTTAAAACATATCTCAAATCTGACAGCTGCCCATGAGCCCTGCTCCTACTATTTTGTTCCAGGCCCTAATCCCTTCTTGACTGGGCCCCTGTAGTAGTTTCTTAAAGGGTCTTCTTTCTCTACTATTAACCTGATTCCTAGCCAGTAAAAAAAACTTACGAGGATTCCCATCACCCCTGGAATAAAGCCCAATTTTATCACGATCTTCGAAGCCCCAGGTAGTCTGTTCCTTGACCTCCTCTCTACCTTGTTGCTAGGATTCTCCTTGCTTCTTGCTCTCCTGTTACACCGGCCTTCCTGCCATGCCTTCAGCCCATGGAGGCTGCTTCCACCTTAGTACCACTGCACCTGATTTTTCATCTGCCTGGAAAGCTTTTCCTCCAGGTCATTGCATGCATCTATCTCCTGCTGCCTCAGTGGGTGAGGTCTTCTCTGACTACTCACCTCAAATAAAATAATACCTTTATCATTCCCTCTCAACTTACTCAACTGTAGATTGCTTAAGTTTATATTACGTATGTGTTTATTTATCATTTTCCTCCCCTATTGGAATGCAAGCTTTGCAAGGTTAGGGAATTTGCCATTCTGTTTATTGTGGTGTCCTTGTTCCTAGACAAGGATGTGGCACACAGCACATGCTCAAGAAATATCTCTTGGCTCTCAGAGTAAACGAATGAATACATGAGGGAAGAGAGACTCATTCCTTTTCTTTTTAGAGCTTATGGCCCAGTGGGGTGATTCAGAGAAGTAAATAGTCAGACAGCAGGGGAAGACCCACAATGAGAATGAAACAGTGGACTATGGTGCCCCATTCCTCTCTTAGACTGTAGTTGCCAGAACAGTCTCTCAGAGAAAGTAATATCTTAACTGAGACCTTAATGATGAGTAGTAGTTAACCACCTCATGCGAGACAAGGACCTCTGGGTGTGCTGGGCTGAACGAGGCCAGGGGAGCTGAGCCAGCTAAAAGACTGGTATTTGGCATCGCCTCCATCTTTTCTGAATTAATATTTAGTATCTGAAGTTTTACTAGTTTTAAGCTGAGTAAATTGGTTAACCGACTCATAATTATATAAGTCTGATCATTGGGTTGCAATTGTTCCTGCCAAGAACATAACTATAAAATTGGTGACATCTATAGAGTCCTCTACGTTCTACAGGTAACACACTGGGCTGTCGCGTCCTTAAGGGGCAAATCAAATCACAGTGCCCTGGGCTGTGATTCAGTGTGACCACTGCCTTCACACTTTGCCCTCATCTTAGTGAATAATCATTCAGTCCTGAGGAGATTCAATTGTCTTGGGTTGTCATGGCAACTTTGCAATGATGGAGAAAACAAACACACACACACATGCTAAACTTTAGAAAGGTAAGATAAGATAAAGCCATCATTCTTTCCCTGGCTTTGCTAGAAATGCAATTTCATCACATATTTCTCTTGCAAAATCTATACCCCAAGATATACCTTCAATTTAAATGTTTCAATGCATTTAACAGGTCCACATTTTCATTTTAAGCTTCATTAAACCAGCAGGAGTGGGAATTATTCCCATTTTACGTGAGATAAGTTGTTTTCTTTCCTCTTGCTGGTGGTGTTCCTTGGTACCTGTTTGAAGCCTTGCAAAGAATTAATTAATGAGACACCACACGTTGACAAATACCACATAATGGCACCGAAGTAGGGCTGTAATCATAATAATGCATTTCCCACAATAGACTGGTACTTTTCAGTAATTTCAGGAACTGTTCAAGACAGGCATTCACAGCCAGACTTGTCAAGCCCATGTCACCCCCTCTGCACACATGATGCGCGGATTGTAAATGACGTCAAGCCATTAAAATTAACTTCTGATCTGCTAAAAGAATATGGAACACGCTTCATATTCAGTCTTTGGAAAACCATGTCATTCCCCCAGACAAGTATTATCAACTCGTGTGTTAATGGTATGGATCCCAAACTAATATCTGAAAGAAGATAATTATCTCATATGGAAACGAGAAGAAGGTGCAAGACCTAATATGCTGAAATTAATAAAAAAATAAACTATGCTTGAAAAATAAGAATTTTTTCCTTTTCATTTTATATCTATGAATTTAAAAAATAAGTATAATAGAATCCCAGAGAGTTTAGGCAATACTGTCACCCCTCCCTACTTCATTTGTAGTCCATGTTATAGACTGAATAGTGTCTCTTCAAAATTCATTATTGAGGTCTTAATCCCCAGTGTGACTATGTTTGGAGTTAGGCTTTAAGGAGGTAATAAAGGTTAAAGGAAGTCATAAGGGTGGGGCTCCGATCCATAAGACTGGTGTCCTTTCAAGAACAGGAGGGGACTCCAGAGGTCCTTCTCCCTCTACTTGTGCACAGAGGAAAGGCCAGGTGAGGACACGGTGAGAAGACGGCCGTCTGCAAGCCAGGAAGAGAGACCTCACCAGAAGCCACTTCTGCTGACACCTTGATCTTGGACTTCTGGCTTTCGGCAGAACTATGAGAAAGTAAATGTCTGTGCTTTAAGCCACCCACTCAGTTGGATTATGTCATAGTAGTTTGAGCTGACTGATATGGTCATATTGGGGACATAGAGGACATACAGAATATGGGTCTTACTCTCAAGGACACATAGATTCAATATACTCACCATATTTCAAGAGTAATATCTGTATTTGTTGAGCACTAAAGTGTGCCACTAATTGTATACGTTTAAATATGTGCATGTTTTTGTATATCAATTATATTTCATTAAAGTTGTTAAAAAATAAAGTGTGCCAGACTTTTTTTTTTTTTTTGGCTATATCTTATTTCTAATTCAAAGAATTACAAGTAATTAGGATTGGTGACATGTGGACCACAGGTTGGGTGACCAACTGTCTGGTGTGCTTGAGACTGAGTAAGTTTCTGGGATGTGGGACTTGGGGTGCTAAAACCACATAGAAACAGGGACAAGTGGGGTGCTCTGGATGTCATGACACTGGCTGAGGGAGTCTGGGGCTCTACCTCAAAGAGGTAGGACTCATGATGGAGCTTTATCAGTCAGGGTCCTGTCAGGATTGAGCGATCACACCTGAAATTTTAACAGAGATATTTTAGTACAAATAGTTGCTAACTAGGTATAAGGAATTGGTGACTAAGAAACTGAAATGGCCAAAAAACAAAAAACAAACAAAAAAACCCCATGAATGTATCAAAACATAGCAATTGCAGGAAACGGGGCCCTGCCTGTTGGGTCTGGGGATAAGAGGAAGAGGTTGGAATTATTGAAACTTAGATGCTTAAGATGCTTCAAAGAGGGGTCCTGTTGTGTGGGGACCCAGACTCCCAGCGGGAGTGCTGGCTGGTTGGTGCTTTCTGTGTCTCTGAGAGAGATGCGGGTGGCAATGAGGCCAGTTGTGCAAACGTTGGAAAAACTGTGAGCCGGAACCCACAGCCACCGCCAGAATGAAGTGGCACTGCCAGGGCGGAGGAGCGTTGCTCGAGTAAGAGTAATCGGAGCAGGAGTCAAAGTGGACGGAAGTGTTCTCTCTTTCTCCTCAAGCCTCACAGTCCCCCTTTGGGGGCGCTGCTGGCAGACCCCAAAAGGGAGCAGCAGGCGAAGCAGACACGTGGTTTAGAGAGTCCCAGCTCTGCATCGCCAAACAGAATATCGAAGGGTTGGTTGGTGGTTGACAGACTGCCTTAGTAACTGGCCTGGCAGGTAGGATTAATGAAACGTGGAAGACACGTGCAAAAGGCGCTGGACAGCACAGATATGACAAACGTCCACCACAAAGCGATGAGCTGCCACAAAGCCTGTGACCTCTGCTTCAAGAGAGGAGCGCCGAGGCGCCCTTCTCCATCAGTTAAAAGATGCCGTGGAAAGTGGAGCAGCTAGTTAGAAGCCGAAGGGACACAGCAGCGGGAAGTGACACCTGACAACAGGAGAGGAGTCAGGATTGCTAAGATGTGACGCGTAGAGGCACGCAGCCTGTTTATTTCAATAACCACTGAAAGTAACGGGCGGAAGAAAGGTCCCACACTAAGTGCCCCTTTGGATTCTTGAAGCCACACCATGTAATCATCAGGACGGTGCCTGGATGGAGGTATTACATGCTATTTTATAAAAGAGAAAGTAGTGGCTTAAAGAAGTGAGTTGATTCATTCTGGGTCACAATTAATAACTCATCTCTGCTGCAAGAATTTGATTCCAGGTTTGTCTGGATTTAAATATTTGCCCCAATGTTATCATGAGGCCATATTGTATATGTCAACGCAGCATAAACAACCCATTGGCGTAATGGATGCTCCTAACAGGGGTCTTGACATAACAACAAGGTAGCATTCTACACCTCCTCCTACTTCTCCAGCTCCCTCAGTAGGGTGGGAAGGGATCCTGATGGGTAACAAGGGCAACACTGGAGGCACTATAGAAATTAAAATTAAGATGAAAAGAGAGTTCCTGCCATCTAGGGAACAGGAGAGTTGCCCCTTTTTATTTCTAAATTTATGGATATGAGATCCTCAGCTAGAGGGGTGAAATTATGTATGCCCCCCTGAAGGAGGCAACTGTACTAAGGACTTTTTTAGGGTGGAAGGAAAAATGTCTTCTCTTATTCTTTTCTCTTCTTTTAGCTGGTTATATTAGACAGGGGCCCAGTTTGGAGTCAGGTTTGTCTTCTGCAAGGAAAGCAGAGCTAAAACCTAAGACTGGGAGAGGTGAGGCCCTGAAGTGTAGTCTCTAGCAGACTTGGTTCTGCACATCTGTCTGGGCTCCAGGTAAAGGTGACTTTGAAGTTTCTACACTGGCCACTCCCATCCGCCATGACAGGTATGCCCTCCTGTATCATTAGGAGAAGCACCTGGCTGAAGGAACTAGACAAGAACGTGAGTGTGGCGGCAAATGATGAAGAGAGTTTTGATTCGGTAGAGAAGTCACCGTCACATTTGCTAAACTCCATTTAAGAAAGCGGAAAGGATGCAGCACATTCTAGAATGATCTCCAAACCATGTATTTTCATTACTGCATGAGTATAATTCTGCTAGATGGAAGATTCATCAATGTGGAATGTTTCAATCGCCCGTGGCGTGAGGGTGCTGAACAAAGGTACTATCTGCTCTGATTGGCAGGAGATACTTATTAATGTCTTTTCTATGTTATTTCTGGTGAAATATTTATGACTTCTCCCCACACTCACCACCAGCTCATTCCTCCCCTTAGGTGTACCTGAGTAGAGTGTTTAGTCTAAAGAGGAGACTGCATGTCCACTGGCCACTTCATCTCCCTTCTCTCTGGGGAGTTGGTCTGTCCGCCCAGCTCGAACGTTCTCCATTGTTTGTTACCGTGAGTTAGGCCTGCAGGGAGGCCCTATTCTTGAGGTCCAGGCGTGGGGATAGGATTTCTGCAATAGCTTGGGGGACAGTCAACCCAGTTTCGAGATTCACCATTAGAAAGTAGCTTATACTAGACGTAGGTCACATTATCCAATGTCATCTTTATCAGCAATATTGGTAATATTTTGCTTATCTAGCTGCCTTACTACTTTGTCTTAGTTTTAAATTGGTTCATAACTTGCCAGGAAAAAGGGGTGGGATTTATCGAATCCTCTTGAAACCAAATAATACCAAAAAACCCCACATATTCCTTCTTTTCCCAGAATTTACTTAAAGATGATTTTCTGTAAACTTATACCGAGAATAGTAAAAACGAAAAAAAAAAGATATTTTGTTGTTCTTTCTGGACAAAGTATATAATTGTTTTCTTTTTTAAAAAATTTCAGCCCGCTTACATAGCTTTTGCTTTTTTATTCAATATTCAGAACCCTTAATTTCCATATCTATAGGAACTAATTCATAACTCTAATTATAATATTTTGTTGTTTTTAGATAATAAAAACTATACAGATTTATTTTACAAAATCATAGATCTTTAAAACCTTCTGGACAAACTGATATATATGTATATATATTTTCCCTTAATGAATACATTGAATATTTATTAATAATTTACATATCCTATGATCT
>NW_006432227.1:12803597-12808581 GCF_000325575.1 Pteropus alecto
AATCCATATCCGAAAAGATATTTGCACACTGATGTTCATAGCAGCATTATTCACAGTGGCCAGGACATGGAAGCAACCGAAGTGTCCCATGATAGATGATTGGCTAAAGAAGCTGTGGCAGATGTATATAGTGGAATGTTCCCCAGCCATAAGAAGAGATGAAATACTGCCATTTGCGACAACATGGATGGACCTCCAGATAATCATTCTAAGTGAAATAAGCCAGACTGAAAAAGTAGAAAATCACATGATATCACTTATATGTGGGATATAAACCTAAAAGCAACAAACGAATAGGACAAACGAACAGAGACTCAGGGACATGAACAATGGATTAGTGGTTACCAGAGGGTAGAGGGTAGGGGAGGAGGGGGCAAGTACATGGGGTAAAGGGGGTCACATATGTGGTAACAGAAAGAAATCTAACAATGGGAGGTGAACACACAGTGTATATATATATGCCTTACTGTTAAAGTATACAGCTGAAACTTACTGGATTTCATTAACCAATATCACCACAAAAAACTTAAAAAAATAAAATAAAAAAAGGTGCCGCCATTCACGCGAAGGAACAAAGCGGGAGAGGAAGCCTGGGCTAAATCAGACCACTTGGGAGAGTATGTCTTAAGTGACACCCGATGGAAAGTTTTATGTAGAAATGTACTATTACCAGATGTAGAATTATTTTGCAATTTCTATTTTTCAGTTGGACCAGGATATAGAAAATGCCACATGTGAGCCTGGCCGTACGCTGCTTTGAGCCCACAAGGGTACACAATTTATGCCCCTAAAGTTCACCTCCTCACCTCACTGAGGGTTAAGTCTCTAAACCACTTCAAGTCTGATAGTTCAAGGTGAAGAATTCTTGAAGAGGAAGAAACACAGATGCAGCACAATTCAATTACACTGCCTATGTTCTCCCTACAGAATTCAATGTGCTTTCTAAGTCTTGCATTTGATTCTTTTTTTTTTTCCTTTGCCTTATATTAAAAGCTTTATAGTTATAGCCTGATTTTAAATAGGCAGGGTTTCAAATATAGTCAAAATCTTTATAATGGTCATTCACAGACCTCAGTTTGGGTATTGGGCAGCCCACATTCATGTTCCAGAGGCTGCTAACTGCTCGCAACATTATTCCAAGAGCTATCTGCCTGTGTACCACGCGCAGTGCTGAATTAGTCAAGCAGATCTATTCTCTTCCTCATGGTTGCAGCATCTATGATGGCCCTTTTCATACGAATGCTATAAAAAGTGGATCGAATAATCTTTTGAAGAACACAACGGAGAATGACATTTTCTTCAATGAAAGCCATATGTAATTTTTAAAAATGCTTTTAATTCTTTCTGATAATATTTATATTCATTATAGAGTGGGAAAGTCTAGAGAAAAGCGCTCCTGTGAAACTTCAGTCTTGAATGGTCACAACACTCCTGGGTCATCACGGGTGTGTGTGTCAAGCTTCCTGGGGACACACACATTCACACACACACACACACACACACACACACACACTCAAGTCAACATGCAAACATTAGTTTATGGTCCATACTGTTCATAACTTTTTAACTCATCTTTATAATATGAATGTTTGTCCATGTCATCAAATATTCTCTTAAAACATGAAATTTAATGGGTGACACATGTTCCCTGCTATGGCTATTCCACCATGTTTATGTCTGAGATTTAGTCTGTCACACCTCTAAGTTGTTTCTCTTCCTTTTTATAGATAATCCTGTTAGTGACATCTTTACTAACAAATAATTGTTTATATCTCTGACTATTTCCTCACAATGAGTCCTTAGAACTAGAATTAGGAAGCCAGGCATTCTATAGATTTTTAATGATTTCCATGTATATGGGTGTATTTCCCATTAAAAAGAATGTAGCAAGGCAACAATTCCCACCAATGGCATGTAAAGATCCAGTTTCTCTGAACTTTATTAATACTGAATATTAGCATAAAAATAATTGCTTTTATGACGGCGCTGGTGCTGAAAGTCCCTTCCTTTGATCTGCTCAGAAGTCGAAGTCTAAGAAATATTTTCATTGTCCATGTGCATTTTATCCTTTGTTCATCCGCTTTTCACATTTTGCCCATTTTCCTCTTGGCATCTCCATCTCTTTCTCCTGTGGAAGAACATTTTATGTCTGTATTAGGAACAACGACCCATTGTCTAGTATTTATGGCGTAGCCACTTCCTCCTAGTTTGTGCCTTTCGGATCTTGCTTTTGGCAGCTTTTGTTGCATAAACATTTAAAATTTTATGTGATCGAGAGCATCAATCTTTTATGTTTCCTTTATTTCTGTGCTTGGACCCGGATCGTGATGTGGAGCAACATATAAATCACAGTCTCACTACTGCTGCTGTTTTCAGTGCTTCTCTTCTGGAAGGGTGTGTGCAGTGAGCGTGGTGACCGCGGTGAGCATGGTGACCTCAGTGAGCATGGTGACCATGGTGAGTGTAGTGACTATGGTGAGTGTGGTGACTACGGTGAGCGTGGTGACCATGGAGAGCATGGTGACCACGGTGAGCAAGGTGACCGCGGTGAGCATGGTGACCGCGGTGAGCAAGGTGACCGCGGTGAGCATGGTGACCACGGTGAGCAAGGTGACCGCGGAGAGGCGCAGTGGGGATCTGAGGGGTAGATTCTGATGAGACTTTCACTTCCGATTATGCTCCCACGGCTTCTCTTTCTGAAGGTGGATGAGAGGCAGGACGAGCAAGATAGCACGCTCTGAACGATTGCCCTCTGAGAGGACTGGGAGGACCAGGCACCAGTCAATAACTGTGGCCTCTGCCTGGTAAGCCTCTTGGGTGTCATCCCTCTCAGGGAGCCTGGGGTCCCTGCTGGCCCCTCTGCTTGCTTCGTACCTGGCTAGGAATGGGGAGGGGCACCGGGGAGAGAGAAGGTAAGGGGCGCATGGAGCACAGGGTGCCTCTTGAGCTGTGCAGTCTGCGAGGGGGAAGTCATTCTTCTGTGTCCCCCACCTATCTCCACCTGCTGGTCTTTCTCTCTTTCCTGACTAGAGAATCAAAACACAGGCTGAGATGTTTAATTCACAATAAGGGTTATAGCACTACTGTGAGCTTTCATGGGATTGAGGGACAGTCGCTTAAAAGTGCAATTGAAAGGATCAGCCAGCAAAAGCTGAGAGGCCTGGGCGCTCTCGGATTTGGGCCCCAAGGTGGCCAGGATCTGTGCCTCCCCATGAGGCCGGTCTTGTCATCCCGATCAGTCCCCTCAAGCGCAATAAACTAGCCTTGATCTTGGCAGCCGTGATCAGAGCTCTTTGTGTTATTCTTGGGATTATACACAGAATCAGGAGAGAACATGAGAATTGGGGAAAAGAACAATGTCAAGGAGTAAATAAGTCACCTTTAATTTCTCTTAAATGGCTGAAGTCGTGGCATATTATTTAGCTGAGTTCTGCTCTGCCATGAGAGCAAGTGAGAGCCTTTGATGTTGGAAGGGTACTGTCCTCTTGTTCCTGTTGTTTTGCATAAGGATAAACCACAAGCTGAAGACTGGCCGGGATCTTAGGACAGGGACAGGGAAGGAGGTAGGGTGAATGTTACCATCTATACCTATCAGAACCCGATATTAAACATAAACATGTTCTCCACGTATTTGTATCAGTTCACATATCTGGCTCAGCGGAGGATGTATCTTTACTGAAATTGGAGGGTATGTTTGGTATGATCCGATTCGAAACAGACTCCTTGGCGAGTGATGAACTCACCTTGGGGGTTTCTGCAGAGCCATGTCCTGCAGAAGTCATGCTGCTGTGAGCGTAGGCGGAGCTGGTGGCGAAACTGCCCACAGCCGCTGGGCTCTCGCCTGAGTCGGCGTATCTCCCCCGAGGCGCTTGGCCGCGGGACGCGACACTGTCTTTCTAATCGCGCTCTTGACTTGTGATTCAAACCCCACTCTGGTCGAGCCCAGCGCCCTAGGAGGGTAAGGACTGAGGACGTAAGTCAAAAAGCAGGTTTATGCTGGGCCCCTGGGGGAGGCTCCTGCCTTCTGTTTTTCAGGAGTGATAACCAAAGAGTAGAAAGATGAGACGGGCATCTACATAATTGATTACGTGCATTGATTTGACCCGAGGAAGTGGGAGAAGTTATAGGTCAGCAGAAGCCAGAAGCTCTCGAAGAACACAGACTCCTGAGCATTTTATACATAATTTATTCCTTTCCCTTTACGTCTTCATTCTTTTCTGTGGCTCAGAACCTCCATTGTCCTCCCTGACCTATCTCTGCGTGGAGCTGACTACGCTATTAGAAATCTGTCTCTAATTCCTGTTTATTTAACATCTAAGATTCCTTATCATGATATTATGATTACACGGTACAAGCCCTGTGATTGGGGTGACATAGGATGGAGTAAACACACTCTAAAACTAGCCCCAGACCTATAACCTTACTTAGTTCGTGCCCCACTACTTTTGGCTCGCCTAACTCCTTTCGATGATCCTAAGAATGCAAATGACTTCCCAGTTCTGCATGTTATTTTTTTCTCATTTTGTCTCTGTCTCAACGTCATCTGGTTCATCACAAAATCGGCACCGTTGCCCTTGAAATGGCTCAGTTGACTCTGCAATGCCTCCTACGCTCGGGATAGAAGATGCTCTTTCTCAGATGTGGCTTCATATCGGAATCTTTCCTGGGGGCGAGACTCGAATGTCAGTATTTTTGGCAGCTCTCCAGGTGATTTAGACGGGAGGCCTGTTTATCCCAGAGCCGGTGGACCAGAGTCTCGCTACTCATCGTGTGCCTCGGGCCCGCAGGATGGGCATCGCTGGGGCTCAGTGGAGATGCAGATGCTCAGGCTGCCGCACCCCATTTCCTTGAGCCTAAGTCTGTAGTTAAATACGCTCCTCAGATGATCCCTGTGACCATTGATGTTTGAGAAGATGGAAGACTCTCCAGTCAATATGTCACAATTAACAGTGTCTCCCTTTCCATCCTTCAGTCAAAGGTCAGC
>NW_006432227.1:12808618-12828334 GCF_000325575.1 Pteropus alecto
ACACTCGAGTGAACGGAGTTAGGTTTATTTAGTTTGTCACCACGTGGGAAAGTGCACACCGGAGGAACCACAGGGCACGGAGGTGAGAAGCGTCTGGGAGAAGTTTATCGCCGGGGCTGGGGATGGGCGCCGTGAGGTGGGAGTGTGGGCTGGAGCACACTCTGATCCTCCCCGCTCCTAGCTGAGAGTGACCACGATCCAATCCCCAAATCGCTTCCTTCCAGCCTTCCTGGTGACACAGAACTAGTCCCTGTGCTCTTGAATTCCTCGTAAAGCAACAGCCATTTCCGCATACGCGACACAGTGCTGTGCGCTGGGCAGGGGCAGGGGGCGAAAGAGCCTTGATGCTTATGGGCAGCAGGTCAGCGTGTGTACAGCGTGTAACTAATGGGCAGACATATCACAGCGTTGACGTACGTTAAGCTGCGTAACATGGTGCTGCAAAGGGCTTTTTGTAGCAATAGCTTGAGAAATCAAACACTGCTTCTTACCACGTTTGTGCTGACTGCGAAAGGCTGGGCTCCAACCTGAGCCGATGCTGCTGAATAAGCAGGCAGCCGCAGTTCCCAGGAGACCAGATCTCTGGTCACCGGGGCCGGAGAGGAAGGGGAGTGAGGCATTGCTAATTGGTGGGTGCAGAGTTTCAGCAGTGCAAGACGAACAGGTTCTAGAACCTGCCGGACAGGGCTGTGCCTGGAGCTAACACTATAGCGTCGCACGCTTAAAAGTCTAAGAGGGTAGATCTCATGTTAACTGTTCTTACCACAATAAATGGCAAGAAAAAAATATTAAAGGTTTGGAAAGAAAAGGCAGGGTCTCCAGGAAGGGAATGTCATGGAGGGCGTTTAGAGAGCATCGGACTCTGGGGAATTACCTGCTTCCTCTCTTTATTGAGAGAGGAGCCACTGGACGTGTTTCTCCTGATGACGGTGGTGTCTCTGAACTTAGGGCCAGAGGTCAGGGTCAGTATCAGCAGATGAGCTCCAGGGGCATCAGAGGGGTCTTCAGGAGATGGCAGAGCTGCTTAGGAGAGGGCCACAGCCACCTCCAGAGCCCCATCTGGACCTGTTTTCTACAGGCACTAGGTTGACGAGACAGGAAATCCTAGGTTTCCCATGGTGACAGATTAGCTAGAGCTGGTCAGGACCTCCAGGCAGCCCTCAATGAGTTTTCCAAAAGACAAAAGGACTTCATGTACAGGCTTTGGGGTGGGCCCTGGGAGGGCTGAGGAATGGCCTCATCATGTCGCCCCTATAGACCTTCAAGGTCAGGTTTCATAAGCAGTGATAGTTCAAGGTCTTGGGCTAAAAGATGGCACCATGACACTAGTCAAGAGATTCAGCCTTGACACCTGGATCTCTGTACCCAGACATCATCTGAGAAGCGGACGTGCTCCAGACATGCCGCTTTACCTCTCCCGCAGAGCCCGGCTCCCCCCGCCCTCCCCTTCCTACCTGTAGCAAAAAGAGATTAGACAGAAGCCCAGGAGGAGGGGGAGGAGGGGAGGAACATTTAGAGTGAGCAGCTATTAATGATGGCGAAAGGGGGCTGCTGTCCTATGGGGTCCAGGCAGTCCTATGGCAGTGCCTACGGCCAGCCCCTCTAGTACCACAGATTCAGGGTCAGCTCATTGTCGTATGCAACCCACAATGTTTGTATGCCATCACTTAGCCAGCTTTTCAGGCTAACTAACCATCTAATAATCAAGCGCGTATTTCTTTATATTGCCCACCAAGCTATACATGCAGTTTTTGTCAAAAATCTTGCTGAAATCCAGACCCACTATCCCAAGAGAAAGCTATATGGTTGACACGCTTGCTATTAACGCTGCTGGTTTCTAGACGTTGCCCCTTCCTTTCCTAAGTGCTTACAAAACGCTTAAAGACTGTCTTCTCAGGTACTTACACAATGATGATCATGGCGACAATTACTGAGTTTTGCTATAGTCCTCCCGGCACTTTACAATGATCTAACGTTATACACAGTCAGACCTCTAGGTGGAGACAGAGTTCCAGACACTCTGGTAGATTTTCAATCAGGCTTGGAGAACCAGGATCTGGGCTACAAGACCTGGTGGAGGTCGGGCCTGAGGGAAAGCTTCTCATTGGAGCCGTTCTTTCCATCATGTTTCATTTTCTGGAGCTCACTCGAGACTCTTTGCTTTTGCCTCCTCTCTGGTGCCCGGCACTGCCTTTTGGTTTCTGCCTCACTAGAATCTCTGCAATGATATAAACGTGGCCGCCTGTGATCTTTCAAACGTCTCCTGTGATCTTCCAGCTGTGTTTTTCTTTTGGTGTCTTTGCAAGGGACCAGCTTGCTCTCCTTGAATTTTTTGAAATCTATTTTTACTGAAGTCTATGGAACAGCTGACGATTCTCAGTGTTCTCTTTCTTTCTCTTTCTTTCCCTCTTTCTTTAAATTAAAATTGCCTTGTTTCAAGTTTAACAGAGTGATTCGTACTTGTTGTTACATGCTGTTGCATGGCGACGCCATGGATGAGTGATGTCCACTATGTCCTGTCCTCAACTGCCCTGCTCAGCTCTTCTGGACGTGCCTGTGTCTTCTTGTAGTGATTGGCAACATCCTCAAAATCACATGGGGTCACAAGGTCATGTACAGAGAGTATTTTAACCTTATTAGTATATTAATGATTAGCTTCTAAAAGTTGATTTCCCCCTCTAAGTGACACCCTCGTGAAGTTGAAAGTCCCATGAGGGGTTTTCAAATGCAGTTTGAGAATCTGGACTCAGGCCCAGCCGCACAGTTGCAATGACCACGTCTACTTTGTGCCAGCTGTATGACTTTTGGGAGCTCCTGGTTCTCCAAGCCTGATTGAAAATCTACCTCTCTAGGTCCCAGTTTTAGCATCTGCAAAATGGGAGCAAAATATAGCACCAAACCTCAACCATCAACAGGAAGACTAAATGACTTATTCCATGCAAGGCATTAACACTGGCAAAATTCAGGGTACTATTTATGCATCTCATAAATGTGTGTGGAGTGCCTGCTGGCTGCCAGACACTGTTCTAGGTACTAGTAAAAAATAAACAAACAAATACATAAGGATCTTAGCTGGTGCTGAGAATTGCTATGAAGAATGATGAAGTAGAGGAAAGGAGATGCACATACTCACATATGTGCATATGAGATCTATCTTAAGGAATTGGTTCACGGAACTGTGGAACTGTGGGAAGCTGACAAGTCCGAACTCTGTGGGGCAGGCTGGAAATGCAGGAGTTGATAGTTCAGTCTGAAGTCCAAAATCTGTAGGGCAAGTCGGCAGGCTAGAAACTCAGGCAGGGTTTTTTCTATATTACAGTTTTGAGGCAGAATGCATTCTTCTCTGGGAAACCTCAGTTTTTGCTCTTAAGGCTTTCAACTGATTGGACGAGGCCCACCCACTTCATCAAGATTAATCTTTATTTAAAGTTGACGGATTGTACATGTTAATTACATCCACAAAATACTTCCTCGGCAACATCTAGACTAGTGTTTGACCAAACAATGGGCCACCATAGCCTAGCCAAGATGACACATAAAATCTGCCTTCAGAGTAGAGGGTTTGTACTCTTTCGTTAGAGAGTCACAGGTGAGCTCTCTGAGAGGTGGCATGTGAGCTGAGATCCAGATAAAGTTAAAATGGTTAATGGAGACAGATAACCAGTGAGAGGAGCAGCCTGTGCACACATCTAGACGTGGGAGCCTCTGAATACACACTGGCTATTCTTTGCAAGGGTCTCACACCTCCTTGTGCTTTATAATAATTTGACGCATTTTTTGTAAGCTACTCTATTTCCATTCTTTCTTCTACATTCTTTAGATTTATGCGTTACACCATTTGGTTGCTTAAAATGTCTTATTTAAAATACCATATAAAAAGGATGAAATGATGACATGCAATTACTTATGAAGTCCGACTTCTTAGCATCGTAATGACATATCCTAGCATCGTTCACTTACTTTGGTTCTGCCGCGGAAGATTTATCTCACGCTGAAATCTTGGTACGGTGTATTTTTTTTTTTATAATGGTAAATAACAAATCAAACTCGTGTGATGTTTTAGAGTTCTGAAAATTTGTCAGGAATCCCTGTAAATGCACAACGCACACCTGAGCGTGCATGCATTCACACGCCATGACGCACGCATGCGTCCTCTTCCTGAGATGATCTCTTCTATGGTCATAAATGACCTGATATGCTCTAGAAAGAAGACCTCTTGCTGTTTCTTTATTGTTTGGTTCAGAATATATTGCATCTGGAAGCGTGGTCCCGGGGATAATGCTGAGGTTTGGGCGAGTGATGTTTTGCTGTTGTTTAAATTGAGAGAATGACTCGTGCAGGATTTCTGCTGCCGAGACGCTGCTTTCTGCCCACTTGAGCTTTCTTTTCTGTCTGTTTAGCTTGGTTTGCTTGTGAGGGTTCTGGCTCTAGTGCTTGAGGGACAGCTCTACACACTGGGAAATTCATGAAGAGTGGTAAACAGCAGTCAAGCTTTGTCTTATTCTGCGTGGTGTGTAACCTTTCACATTATTCTAATGAAAATGATATTTATCATCGCAGCCTTCTGTGAACTTTCAAAAGGCAGTCGCAATAAAATTGCTACTTGGATTTTAGATGGCGTCTTTAACTTTGAATTGTGTAACAGTATACCAGGGCCAAAGAGAAACTGAAGCAAAGTTCTTTTCCCCTCTAAGAACTCATCTTGGATATTAATATTTTATGTCCACACTGAGTTAAAATCTGTAAAACTCTAGGAACAAGATTTGAAAAAACAGCAAGATAGGTCATCTCATGGGATATTTTTTCCTCTGAATGAGGCTTGCAGCCTCATTATATTTCTCCAAAGAGATCAAGACTATGCCCACTGGAGCTTACCTTAACAGACACTCTGAACCTTTTGAAATTACCTCTTCAATTCGGAGTTACCCATTCTAAATGATTGGCATCTTCCGCCTCAGTTACCTGGAAGCTGACACTTCCCCCGAGTCAACAAGATACATCGAGGTTTTAGAGCAGGGGCTCCTCTGAGGTTATTGAATCGAAGTGACCATCCACATCACTTCCATATGCATTAACTTTGCATGTAGATATCTACATGAAACTGTAAGCACTTGTCGATGTTATGTATCATTCGATTAATTGCTTTCGGAATATCTTAAGAACACAATCAAACTCACCTTGCTTCCCTATTTTGCCAGTTTGTACTGGCTGTCAGAGCTGCCCTGAATTTTTTAATGAGATCAATTGATCTGCCTCCAAGGCTTGTGTTAGATTTGATTCCATCAATTATATCCTCCGTGATGTTCCCAACTGCTTTGTGATTGGCCGACATGCCTTATAAATGCTTCTTTCCAAGCTCGCACAGCCCCCTAGAAAGGCCATGCTCATAGTTAATAATTCCAGAAGCCTTGGGCACCTGAGATACTTGGCATTCTGTGAAATAAAATGTATTTTTATGTTGTTTCTTATTAATCTCACAGGAGCCTGAAATGGTTTTTCCCTGAATTTTTCTGGTAAATATTGAGATCATGTTTTTCTTCCAGGTCTTGCTTTTTAAGAGAAAGCCGAGTAACTAGAGTAAGACCTGGAAGCCTGAATCATAACCTCTAATTTAAAATTCCCAGAGAAAGTGCTACTTCTTTATTTAAACTGGAGTCACAAATCTATATTTCTTCCCTCTCTTTTCTCCTAAGTTTGATAAAAATGGCTCTCTCTGAACTCAGCCAGTAGCAAACCAAAGCTCCTAAAGGAAATTATAGTGGGAATGGGAGGGGAAGTGTGACAGTTATCAGCTCACAATGTGACAGGAGCATCCATCATGTCTGCTTTTAGGCCCAGGGTCTTGGGAGAGGAAGAATAAAAAAAACAATAACACTAATACACGTGCAGAGGGCTTGATTGACGTATCAGCAAGCACAGTGGTCGTTAACCTGTGACTGGGACCCTGGTCCTCTTTGCCCTCCTCATACCTGAGGCTGTCAGTAGGTTCCTTCCTGGAATTAAGGGGCGGGGGGTGAGGTGCATAGCTCTGTTCCATCAACAGCTCTCTGGGTTCTCTTTTATTATTATTATTATTATTTTATTATTGCTTAAGAACTTTTTTATTATCCTGTTCAGCATGATGTTTAGTTATCAAATAGTTATTCAAGGATATGCTGCTGTGATTTAAATTTCTTTTTCCCTTTTAATCTTAATTTTAGATTTTGGCAAAAAACACACAACATAAAATTTATCATCTTAATCATTTTCAAGTGTACAGTTCGGTAGTATTAAGTATATTCACATTGCTGTGCAACAGATCCCTAGAAAATTTTCATCATGCAAAATTGAAACTCTATACCCAATTACAGCTCCCCAATCCCCCTTCTCTTGAGCCCCTAGCAACCACCATTCTATTTTTCATTTCTATGAGTCTGACTACTTTAGATACCTCACATAAATGGAATCATATAGTATTTGTCTTTTTGTGACTGGCTTATTTCACTTAACATAATGTCCTCAAGGTTCATCCATGTGGTAGCGTGCGATAGAATTTTCTTTTTATTTATTTTATTTTTTAAAGAATTTCCTTTTTAAAGGCTAAATAATACTCCACTGTATGTATAGCCCACATTTTCTTGGTTCATCCATCAAAGGACATGTGATTTGAATTGCTTCCACTTCTTGGCTATTGTAAATAATGCTGCAATGAACATGTAAGTGTCTTTTTACACAAATGTATTTCAAATGTTCAGGGGAACAACTATAGCTAGAGACCCTTTAGGACGCCTCTTAAGACATAAAAATTGCTAACCTATGATACAATATTTAAAATTTATGCAAAATAACTTGTGCTAGAAAATGTCTACAAGTGAAGGGGATTATGGAGATAAGACAAAAAATATGGTCCCAAGGTATCTTTTGCCTGGTAGAAAAAAAGAAACAAAAGGCAGTTGTGGAGAAATGAGATGCATTTGGGGGTTACATGTTTTGGGAAGCTCCTATTGGCCGCACAAGGATAAAGAGAATTGGCTGAGGTGAGGAGACAAGCTAGTCTTCCCAACCGAGGACCACTTCCAACTCGTCACCCTGTTTTCCATCAGAACCACGCATTGCATGAATGTGCACTCCTAAAACGTAAAAGTCTGGTGGCCCTTTGCCCACAGAATAAAATTTACTATCTTTATCTACCAATGGAAGAGTTCTATTATGGAGCCCTGAATTTGTTTTATGGTTTTATCCCCCACTTTTCATTTCATGGAAGCTGTGTGGGGCAGATTTAACTGTTCGACCTGGGTTTTTATCTTGAGCCTGTCAACCTTCTAGTTGTATGATCTTGAACTTGTTATTTAGCTTCTTGGAATTCCAGTTTCTTTATCTTTAAAAGAGAGATTTTCATTGTCTACTTTATTAGTAAGAATTAAATAAAATTAAATAGGCTTTATGCCTTATGTTCTTACCTACATCACTTAAATAAAAGAATCAGATGTAGCCACCAGGAAAGAGCGCTGGGAATATTTTGGGATATTCTTGGACAAAGAAGGAAAAGACATGAGTTGCCCACACTTGTATCTCATACTCCTGGGCCAAGGTCAGCTGTTAGCATGGTTTAGAAGTCCTCTCTTAGCACGGATGTGGCTGGAGTTGGCTGTAATATTAATAGTGGCTCCATGTCTAACTGCAGTGATTTTTTTCTTTCTGTTGTTTAAATTCTTTATTCATAAAAGTCATTAGGATGAAATTGGGACCCAGGATATGATCTGAACCACCAAACTGAGTATCTAGCTGGAGACTTTCTCTCCCTACTCCATTACTCAGTCTGTCCCTGCCCCCTGCACATACATCTGTGGAATCAGATTTGATCCTGACTGGTCTTCTCCCGAGGCTGTTAATGTCAACGACTACTTCTCACTGACATTTCCTCCTAGGACCCAGTCAGAGGAATGGGATCTGATTACTATTGGCTCGATTACTTTATCTTAATTGGGGAGAATCATAACATACATGTAGCTAGCTTCTACTGACGAGCCTGAAGTTTGTCAACTCAGAGTTTGTGTCCAAAAGCCCTCGAAATATCTGGGTGCTCTTCCTTTCTCAGCATCAGCCGAGTAAATGGCAACAGGGAAGGGTAGGGGAAAGGGAAGGGGAATCGTTACCGTTTAAGTTTGCTGTGATGCTGTAGGGACCTTCTTCTTGGGGACTCGGCCATCCTTGCAGGCAATGGGCTCTGGGTCTAAATTGACTCTCTTCTGGGAATGGGCAAGGAGTTGTTTACCTGGGAATGTCTTCATTTTTCCTTCAGTTTTGAAAGATATTTTTGTGGGATATAGAATTCTATTTTGACAACTTCTCTTTTGTTGTTTTTGTTTTTTAGCGCTTTGAATATGTCATCTCGCTGTATTATCTCCTTCTGATCGGAAATTAGATGTTAATCTTGTTGAGAATGCCTTTAATGTGACAAGTTGCTTCTCTCTTGCTACTTTCAAAATACTTTGTCTTTTGACATTTCGATTAGCAATGGTGTTTCAACTTACTTTATTTCTGAGGCCCTCTCCCTAGCATTGTGGGAGTCTTGAAATCCAGCAGCTCCACAATCACAGCGAAAACCAGAAGATTACCAACCTGGAGGACAGGTACAATCCGTTGGCTCTCCTCTTAAGCTTTGATCCCAGGGGACTGTCATTATTTGACCTGACTCAGGGGCTACCCCTTGCAAATCACCTCTTTCTCAAGAGCATTTGTCGAAAATAGAGTACAATTGTTTAATATCACAGCTGTTTATGGTAGTGAGACAAACAACAAGCGGACCCCCCAAAAAATTAAAGGAAAAGTTGAGGAACCACATGTCTGTGGAAGGCTTTGAAAAGCTCAAGTATTCTAGGGATTCTGGAAGGCCATGTCTGCGTATAGGGCTCTGTGAATGCTCCGAATACACCTGAAAAGGTCTTAAGTCATCACCTCTGGATGACCTGGAGGCTCTTTGTAAGCAGGAAGTGAAAGCTAAGATAGAGTTGTAAACTGCCTGTCTTAAAAATGCCCCAATACACACACAGAGGCCCTTGGCGAAAGCCAAGAGGCTTATTGTTTCCAGAAATTGAGGATGTCTCTGTCTAATTGTTTGCTGATTCCTAAACTAACCAAGCTGAGATTTTAGTGGCTCCACACGACTGAGAAATAGACTTTAAACAGTTCAGGAAAGTCACTAAATAAAGCAATAGCAGCAGAAAAACAACAGCAAAGAGCAGCGACAGCTGTTTTTGGAAGAGCAAATGCCTGAATAAATGTGTACATATATCTGCAGACCAAAGGTATCGTTTAACCTAAACTGACTTTCCTGTATGTAATTCTTGGTATTTTTCTATAGTTACACAGTCGAGGTCTACCAAAACTTTTGCAAGACTCTCTAAACTTTGAAGATGTAATGCTTCTTTTCTTTACCACTGTGGTAGGTTGGAATATTGCCTCTAATTCTTCCCTACGTTATTATCAAATATGTACCCATATCCTTTGCCGTGAAACTTTACAACATACGTTCCTGCCCCATTGATACTGACCTTGACTGTATGACTTGTATTCTTCAATGAGACGTGATACATACTGAGGGCTTAAACATGCTGAAGTTATCTTGCCTTGCTTTCTTGTGCTTCTGCCGTTCACCACAAGAAGTACGTGCTCTGAGCTGACACTGGCCCAAGGACAAGGGAGAGATTAATGGCAAAGATCTGAATTCAGTCTGCAGGCTAGAGCCAGGCTCAGCTCACTGACAGCCTAAACTGAGCCATCCTAACCAACTCGCAGAAACATAAGGAAAAAAATAAATGTTGTTATAAGCCACTGAATTTGAGGGTGCTTCGTGACACACGGTTATTACAGCAACAGCTGACTAATATGGTCACTAATTGAGAAAACACCAATGTTCTTATAGCATGTGTTTTAATTCTGACAAGTTGTTACCAGACATTTGTACTGATTTTAGTTTTTTACACGTTTATCTAGATTAGAGCTCTTCAGAAGGCAGGGGCAGTATCTATTTCAAGAGTTGGGCTTAAGCAAATTTAGGATGTCAAACCAATGCCCAACAGAAATTTACTGATGGTGGAATATGAAATTGTCCTACTTTCTTTTCATGACAATTCTGCTTCCTATTTCAGCTTAGCTGATGATTACCAGTCATTTCCCTTCTTCCTCTGCGGTTGGCATCTCATTACTATTGTAACTGAGAGAGTTAGCACTCTATTTTGAGACGAAAACCTTGAAGGACTCTTCAGGTCTGATAAGGTCTCACCTTCTAATTAATTAGCGTCCCTGTGGGACACCAATGCGAAAATTGCGAATAGCATTGCACATTTCTTTTCTGTTTATGCTTGTTAGACAGATAATAGATCAGCCCTCAGGTCTGACTCACAATTATTTGCCAAACTCCACTTTACAACTGGGCATTCATTTATTTATTTTTATTGGCCCACTAGTTAAAAATGGAATACTGGGAAATGAGAATTATAAAACTTCAGCTGTATTAAGAAAAATAATGGTGTGGAAAAAGTTTATCTACTTTTTGAAAAAGAATGATTTGTCATCAGATTAGTTAATGCTTCTCTTGAAATATCACTTTATTCTGTTTTACACTGGCTTATTAAGCAGAGAAGTGTTTATTAAATTCAAATCAATAGTGGATATGCAAAAAGAAACTTTGGTATGATCCAAAGAGATTAATAATATCACTTATGGGTTGTGAAGCAAGACGGTGGTAAGAATTTGGTGGATTTGGGACAGAGTTGAAGGGACACTTTTAATATATACTTTTCAGATTTTCTATTTTTGAATCATGTGACTGTATTTCTCCTTTAAAATTATGTATAATTTAATATGAAGTTTATGAGTTAAGATAGAAACTAAATTTGGTAGCCCAGACAGAGTTTGATACCTTTACATGATTTGCATAATTCTATGTGCTTAGCATACTAAGTACTATCTATGACAGTAAGCATTACCTGAAAGTAATAATTTTTAGATGATCCTCAAAGCCCTACCTAATGTGTACCTATTCTAACTTTGCTGCTTGTAGCTATTGGTTCATTTAAGGTGATGATATAATTGATTTTCTTTTTATTTCTCTACCAGCCTGACTTTCTTTTTTTATTCTTATTATTTTATTATTATTATTTTTAAAAAATTTATTTAAATTAGTTTTAAGTATACAGTACATTGGTTAGACATCTATATAGTTCATAAAACAATCTCCCCAATTGCTCCCTCCCTCCTCTGGCCCTCCACACACACCTATACGCTCACTTAATATATGGCAAAGGAAGTAAGAATATACAATGGGGGAAAGACAGTCTCTTCAATAATTGGTGTTGGGAAAATTGGACAGATACATGCAAAAAAAAAAAAAAAGAAGCTGGACCACCTTCTTATACTGTATACGAGAATAGATTCAAAATGAATTAAAGACTTAAATATAAGACCCGAAACCATAAAACTTCTAGAAGAAAACAGGCAGTAAACTCTCTGATATTACTAAAGAAATTTCTTTTCGTACATATCTCCTAGGGCAAGGGAAACAAAAGAAAAAATAAACAAATGGGACTCCATCAAACTAAAAAGTTTTTGTACAGCAAAGGAAACCATCAACAAAACAAAAAGACAACCGACTGGGTATAATCGATTTTAGATACTATGCTGTTATTTTTGGGGAAGAGAACTAACAAGAAAATAAAAGATTTATATACTCGATTACAGTGATAAGCAACTGGTTTACTACTATTTTCATAAAAAGGGGGCATAGAGATGTAAAGCCCACTGGAACTCTATATTCAGTGAAATTCCTCGCATCATTGTTAAACAGCTTATTTTCTGGTGGCTTGAGGTTATATCGGTTAGTGTCAATTTTTATTATTTTGTGAAGGTAAGCTTTGGGAAAGTCCAATTTCAGAAAACATCCTAAAATTGAAATCTAAATTTTCAATGAGCAGCCAGAAACAGAAGTATCTAATTTCCCGTTCTTATCATCTTCAGAGTATATTCTAAATGCCCAGCTTTATCTCCACAGGGGCAGGTGTGAGCGTTTGGAGCAGGTGGAGATCTCTGAAAAGGATGTAGTGAGAATTAATTAGCTAATGGGTGAAAAGTGCTCTCTCTTTGTGTTAACTGCCATTGATTTTGAGCTGGGGTTATAGGAAAAGTTATATATATATATAATCTTTTGCTGCCTCTGGTATATTGCCTTTTATTTCCTTGTTATGATCTTGAGGACCTCTCTTCCTCATCCTTATCCAATTAATTTTGTCATTACATTGACGATCTGCTCGCATGAGATTTATTTTTTTAATGACTCAGAGGATTAATTTGGAAGAACATAGTATATTACTTTTTCTGCTGAGTAGGTAGAAAATGAGGTCATCAATCGAAGTCGTGGCTGGCTTAGTTCTTCGCCCCGTGGACCCACGAGGCTGTATTCTCATACCGAGGGATCACAGTCTTGCTCGCTTCTCCGGAGAAGCAGGAGGACATAACTCACCATGACATCAACTCCAGAGCATCTGCTCAGAGCAAACGAGAGGAGAGCTTGAAAGCCAACGTTCCCCTTCCGTCACAGTGTCCCATCTTTCCTCACCACTCGATTACTTAAATTACAGAATTGACAGCGACTTTTCAATGTTACAGAGCTAATTGAATGTAGTCTCATGAGATGCATCACCTGCGATCCCCCTAAACTCCACGGAGATTTCACAGTCAACATGCTCAGGCCCAGTGCAGTAGGCGAGAGATAGTTCAGTGAGGGGTGTGTTGCTGCCCTTGAAATTCCTAATTCCTAAATGAGGCCCACTAGCCCACTACTGAAGCTCACTGATAATATTAATGATAACATTGTAGGTAATTAATATTGATGATGATATTGAAGATAAGAGAGCTGTAAATAGGGCAACGTTGGAGCCTGTAGCAGTACCTTAGTTAACTTGAGCTGCTATAACAAAACACCATAGACTGGGTGGTTTAAACAACAAACAGTTTTTGGGAAGTCCCAGATCAGCACAGTTGGGTTCTGGGAGGAGCCAGCTTCTAGGAAGACTGCTTTGTATCCTCCCATGGCCAAAAGGAGCTAGCTATCTGTCTGGCCTCTTCTTACAAGAGCAGACATCTCATCATGGGGGCTCCACCCTTAGGACCTAATTACCTCCCAAAAGCTCTACCTCCCAATACAATCATGTTGGGGATAGATTTCAACATATGAATTCGGGGTGAGGGATACAAATGTTCCGTCTATTGCAAGCAGAAAAAACAACAACCCTTTCAAAATGCCAAATGGTCCTTTATAAAGACACACAATACAGAAACACGCAAATACATGTATGACATGATGGAAAATTTTATGAAAATGAGGACAAGAATTCAATAATGGGATCTTCTAGACAGCAGCTCTAAGGACTGAACATCTTCAGCAGTTCTAATGATATAATCCTGACCAGCACAGACTTAATGTTTTTCTCAGTTTAGCTAAACTTTAGGCATATTTCTTTCTGACTATAGGCCCCTAACCTCCCTTTTCTTAAAGCATTTTCTTTAAAAAACTTGCAGTTGTAATTTCTTTCTCTGCCCCTTGAAAGGTATGTAAATCTTCTCCCAGCTTCTTGCCAATTTTACAACCCAATAAACCTCTTTCTCAAGGACCAGAGGAACCATATTTTTGAAACTTAAACGTCAACTGAGATAGCACCTCTGTGCCCCTATGTCCTGTCTCTGTGAGAGGCAGGAGCCTAACTTCGATGGGTGCTAATTAGCAAACACAGATGGCGTAATTACAGAGAAAGCCATCTGCAAACTCAGAAATAACGTGCTCAACACACACCATTGATCAGCCTCACCCCTAATGCCACCCCCAGTACTTTTCCACCAGCTCTCCCTAGAGCTTAAAAACCCTCCTGCCTTTTGTTTCCATGCAGTTAGGTCAGTTAGTTCCTATCCCCTATTGCAGTAGTTTGAATAAAATCTTCCTTGTCTGCTCACATTTATGCAGAGCAATTTTCGCTTTGACATTCCGTATGCTCTGGAATCGAAGTGACAAAGTTAAAGTTGGGAAGATGTAGGGAGGACGAAAAACACCGAAGAAGCTTTAGGGAGATCGTAGACACAGTGTGGGATTGTTATATACTCATAACACTGAAAGATAGGTGGCAAGCTACATTTCAAACATAATTCTGGTCAGGACACAAACTCAAACCCACTGCCCAGGTTGTAAGAGCACATGGAAAATAGAGAATTGTGTGCTGTTGTGGATAATACATGGCTCCATTTCTTCAAAGTTCCTCGGAAAATACTATGTATCAGAAGGTAGTTTTAAAAGGAGAATTGCTGAAGGCTTAAAACTAGGAAAAAACCAAAGTTCCCCTCATTTGTGATAGAATTTTTTTTTTAATAGAAATAACCATTGCCATATATGGCTCATAGTAAAAGATCACATTTGTAACAGTGGAATGCAGATATTATAAGAATTAGAATTAAAAAGAAAAATCCTGAATATCTGCAGCGAATGTCATACAGTAAGATAATTAACCTCTTAGGATTACATAAAGATATTATTTAAAAAAGAGAGTTCTAAATGGACATTTCCTTGATTTATAGCTATTGATTCTTTTATGCATACTTTGGCACAAACTATCTAATAATGTTTTCCTTTTTATTTTCCATAATCTATCATTAGCCAATTCTATCGATTCAGGCATGGAACTAGGTTTTGTGGGAAACATAAAGGAAAAAATTATAATTCCTCTCCTTCAGACATGTAATTTAATGGTGGTAAGAAATATATGAATCACTAATTTAATGCCATATAGTGAGTGACCTAGGCACTTAGAGAAGAAAACCTAGATTCTACCAGGCCACTGTGTCATCCTTGCAACCCTTAAAAATAACCTAACTCACCTTTTATGAACAGATGTTCATACATCTGTTGGCCAGCTGCTTCATATATGTGGTCACTTAGGAAATATATATTGAGTACCTCCTGTGTACCATTATTGTCTGAGGTGTTGGGGGAATAGAGTGGGGACCAAAGAAGACAAAGTCCCCGCTGTCCAGTGTGGGAGATAAATGGTAAACAAATATAAAACAGATTTGTAATCCGTAAGGTAGTGATATGTGCTATGAAGAGAAATACAGCAGGATGAGAATAATGAGTGATGAGGGGAGGGCTGGAATTTTAGGAGAGGGTGGTCATCGAAGGCCTCTCTGATGAGGGGCTGCTTGAATATGGAGCTGAAGGAAGCAAGGGAGGAAGCTGGAGAAAATTTGGAGGGAGACTTTGAGTCTGGAACCAGGAAGAGCCACAGTTTGGAAGAATGACAAAAAGACCAGTGAGGCTGGGCCCAGTGAACCAAGGAAAGAGAGGTGGAAAGGAGCCTCAGAGCAGTGGTGAGCGGCCAACCTGGGTAGGCCTTGGGGGCAAGGCCAGAATTTTGAATATGATTCTAAATGTGATGACGAGCTTTGGAGAGTTGGGAGCGGTATGCTCTGAACCAGTTAATGTTTTGTGGGGATGACTCTGGCCGAAGAGGGAGGGTCACAGAGAGGGCAGGCAGGGGCCCAGTCAAGAGGTAGGTATTTGAAATCATCCGAGTAAGAAGTGATCGTGGCTCAGATCAGCATTGCTCAGCCTCAGCACTACGGACATTTGGGGCTGGATAATCCTTTGTCGTAGGGGTATACCCTGTGCATTGTAAGGTGTTTAGCAGCATCGCGGGCCTCTACTTATAGGTGCCAGTAGCACCTCCACCGATGTGACAAACAGACATTGCCAAAGATCCTTTGGAAGACAGACTCACACCCATTCAAGCACCGCTGACTTAGATTCAGATGGCAGTGGTGAGGGTGATGAGAAAGGCTGGATTCTAGGTACGCCTTAAAGGCAGAATGACCGCACAGGTCAGTCAATTGAATGTGGGGTGTAACGGACAGAGAGAGGAGTCAAGGACCACTCCAAAGTCTCTCAGGTGAGGGAGCTCTTTGCAGCTGAGGAAAAGACTTCAGGCGCTGATAGCCGGAGGCCGTCTGCTGGTAACTGCAAATCCTTCCATTGCAGAGGACTCTGGGTGGCAGAGCCTCATCTCAACAGTTTATCTCCACGACTCAGCCGGTTATCTACTACAGCCTTTCTCTGCTCTGTGTGTTCAGTGACTGTGGCTCCTGACCACTATGTCCCCACAACTTTTTCCTTCCGTGACTGTTTTATGCAATTGTCCTTTGTAACTTATATCTATTTGTGTATGGAAAAGCGGATTGAACTTCCCTAATTTGATTTCTGGGGCCTGACACTGCTTTTGATATTTTCCCTTTGGCATGAAGTCTAAAAAGCGAGATACATATTGCCCCCACCTTCCATCTCATACCTTTGAGTCCATCAGCCAGGACCATATGATAGGGGACAAAATCATATATAATCTGAGATGGGTCAGTGAGAGAGGACCTACAGCATAGATTTGATCAGGTCAAGGAACAATCTTCTAAGGTACTTTCAGGAGAGGAATGGCATGAGCCACGATAGAGTATGCATGGCCTACCTGAAGCAGGGAATTCTGATTAATATGGGGTTTTAGAGTCATACTTGTGATTAGAAATAACAACAGATAAGCCTAGCATAGCATCAGTTGGTGAAAATGGCCTTGGATGCTGTGCTAAAGAGTTTAAATTAAATCCTACAGAATCAAGTGATAGATTTGCAACTGGGGATTGAGCTTCTTTCTGCATATAGAGGGGTGACTTTGCTGGAGGTGTAAGGACGTGGCTGGAAGCAGGAGATTGTGTTGGTGGTTTACATTTTTTTTGTGGTTTTTCACCAGGCAAGGAATGAGAAATAAATATTTCTGTGTCACACACTCGCCACATGAAGGGGTCATACCCAACCTCTTAAAATGGGTCCCTTTTGTCCCTTCTTCCATCTTCGGTCCCTGTTAAAATAAAAGTAGATGAAAGTTCAGTGACACATGAAGCAAAATGACATATATTAGATGGATGGTGTCAATCGCTTTCTCGAACCAGAAGAAGCCAATTGTGGCTTTTAGATGTCAAGTATTTTACTGTTACAGATGACAGGAAAATATAAATATGTGTTCTAGCTATAGCTTTTAGCTATGTGATGAAATTATGGAGCAGCATATCTAATATTGTCTACATGAATTTACATGTATTGGTTTTGATTTCCTTCTAGCCTATTGTCTAGGAGTAAAAGTTCCATAATAATATTTAAATTTTATTGAATATTTAACATGTACCATGTTTCTTATATATGTTATTTTAGTTAATCATTATGACAACACTATGAAGCAGATTTTATTTTTATCTTCATTACATAGGAGGATGTTGAAACGCAGAAGGATGACATCACTTTTCAAGGCTACATGGCGGGTGAGTAGCAGCCCAAGATTCAAATCCTTGTTTACAGAACCTAGAATCATCAGCTTTTATTCACTTTGCTGCTCTGCCTTTCATGTCAGTTGTATACTTTGCTTACCTGGAGATGAGGCCCCAAAAAGGAATGGGAGGAAGGAGACGTCTGTTGGAGGTAGGGGGGCTGTAGGAGGGCGAGGGATGATTCAACAATGTTGGGGGTCATTCCTTGATTAACTGGATTAATGCCGACACCATTGACAGAGAAGGACGTGGAGGTAGAATGGATAAATTTGGGTATGTGCATTTCTGTAAATAAAAATGGTTTTTTATTGCACATTTTGATTTCATGCATCTAAATAGCAAAACTTTTAAGAGTGTACTTAACATTTTAGCCTTGCAAAGAATAAAGTTAGAAACTTTATCCTTCTAGCATAAACTCTGATTTCTATGTCAATGACATTTTTCGAGAAGTTATGTTTTTGACCTATGCTCATCCAAACTCAAATTATTCCATAATGGTTTTATGTTCTCGCTAAGGTGTCCATATTTCTCCTTAAAGCACTAGATAGTTATGCTCTTTCCTGATTGATGTCTTGCCTTTTATCAACCAGACTAAGTGGGAGACTTAGGATTGGAGCAGAGTTCATTCTCTAACTAGCTGTGGTTCTGTGAGATATAAAACTTCAATGCTAAACATTGTTCCAAATTCTGCAAGTTTACTCACTTGGAGAAACACATAATTAACACAGGCATGGAATGTCTTCGAACATGCATCAAACTATTTTAATAATTTTAATAATAAAATTCAAACACCTGTCTATGCGAAGCCCTTTATATAACATATTTGAATTGAGGCTAAATGTGGAAAATAGTTTTACTAAACACTTTAATTTTTCTCTAGTCCTGCATTTCCTGGTCTCCGTACTTACAACCACTCAACCCCACATCTGCCTCCTTATACACACACGCACACGCATATGCACACACACATGCACACACACACGCACATGCACACACACATACACACATGCACACACAGAGTTTTAGCTATTTTTGTTCTTTGCCTGGTGAATGACTTATTCTTCAAGCCTTGTCAAGACCATCTTCTATATCATTTTTCTCTCCCCTGTCCTCCATCTAATTACAGCTTTCTCCATTTATGTCTGAAGACTGACGTACATGCCTCTTATACTGTTCCATACTCATAAACACATGCTCACTCTCAACCCTCTCATTGGACTGTGACACATCAAGGATACGTCAGTGTCTAACTTACCACATGCAATGCCTCCCTAAATACATAACATGTAGGTCAGCTGTCTGATGGCCTAGTTGCTATTTACATCTCTGTTACTTAGGCCTTGAAAGTGGATACTCAAAAATAAAGAGCAACTTCAAAACGAAAACAGACTCATAGATACAGAGAACAAGCTGATGATGGCCAGATGGGAGGGGGGTTGGGGGGCTGGGCGAAAAAGGCGAAGGGATGGAAAGTACAAGTTGGTCGTTCCAACATAGTTCCAGGGTTGTGAAGTACAGCATAGAGCAGATAGTAATATTCTAATAACTCTGTATGGTGCCAGGTGGGTGCGGGGATCATTTTGTAAGTTATATAAATGCCTAACCACTGTGCCGTACACCTGAAACTAATACGGAATAACACTGAACGTCAACTCTAATAGAAAAAAAAGAGCGACTTCAGCATCTACTCTTCTTTCATTCGATCTGTTGGTTGTTACGGTTTTACAGATATTCTCAAGGGGGCCGTAGTAACAAGATGTAATTTCCAGGTTCCCTTAGACACCATCTTCTATCCTTCTCCAGGAAGACTGTATTTACAATGGCAAACAGTAACTGCAGCGTCACGATGATAGATTGACAATGAACATTTAAACACTGCTAGAAAAGCGCTAGAGAACACCAAGCCAGGCAGGGAACAGACGGCGCCTACTCTCGCTTGCTGCAAAGGATTCAGATGCAGAGACAGAAAAAGTCCACCGAAGCCCAGGGCCCTGAGACTTGCTGGCCTTCCACCCTAAAGTCACCTGGTTCTTCTTTGAGAAGGGTCAGCTTTCAGCAATATTATTCTCCCCAGAATATAGTGATTTGTTCCTCCTTTTTGAATGACCATACTGTACAGACATAGCTGGGCTTCCAGAAATATCCATAGAGGAGTTCAGCAATCATTTTGAAAGCGTTCAGTTAATATTAGAAGGAGTATGAGCCAAAATGAATGCTCCGTGTGGTCCCCAAAGGGCCTTGTCGTCCATCCTGGGAGCCCCAGCGGGGGAAGTGAGGAGCCAGCTCACCACACCCTTCCAGGAAACCCTTCCCTAGCGTTTCGGGTCCAGC
>NW_006432227.1:12828344-12839880 GCF_000325575.1 Pteropus alecto
CACTCATTTTCTTCTTTGACTATTTCTTCTGTTCGTTTGCCAGCTCCTCCAGCTATATCTGTACGTCTAGATCCAAAAGTCTGTCTCTTTTTGTTACTCATGCCCCCTTAGTGCTTAGTTCATCTCTAGAGCCATCTTCTTTTATGTGCTTGATCCCACGGGTGCCTTCCTCACAAGGGTGACCTGACCACACCATTCATGTTCGCAACCACCCTTCGCCCCTCGGTCCCATTTGCCCTGCTCTGTTTTTCACAGCAATCATTACCTTTTAACTCACTATATAATGAACCTGTGTGTCGTGTTGCTATTTCGTCGCCTGTCTTCCCCCGCCCCCCGTAGTCCAGTGATGGATGTTTCTGACTATTTTGTTCATCAATGCATCCCACCTAGAACATAGTAAGAGTTCTGAATGAAGAAACTGAACAGTGAGTGAGAACTTCACTCTTATAGCCACTCCCATTAGTGCTGATGATACCGCACGCCCACCGGTCAGTAGAGGGATATTGGAGTCGCTGTCTTCCTGTAACGCCTGGTCTGGGGCTCACTGCACACCCGCCAAAGACCTCAGTGAATGGCTTCTGTGTCTTGGTTTCCTCAGAGACTAATCTAGATTACCTGGGGGAGGGGTAGCAAAAACTATATTTTCTAGACATTAGTTTTCACTGAATCAAAAATCGATAGATTAGAAGGATGCGTATGGTACATTCAGGAGTTGGTTTTTACTCAACTTGCTCATAAGACGTTATTTCCTTGAAAAATAATAGAATGTTTTCCTACTTGGTAGAGTCAGCTTTCTAGATTTTTGACATTATTTCATTAAGAGGTTTGCCAAATTTTAATCTGTTAAATTCCAAAATGGAGCGTGACCTATAAAGATTACAGGTCAATGGGATGAATTTATGGGTCACCTGCTACATTCCAGGCACTGTCTTGGATTCTGGGGTTCTGATACACATAGGACATAAATTGTGTGTGTGCATTGTTGATGGCTGAGCAAGTCTTAGGTATAAATATGTCTACATATACATGTGTGTACAATTACATATATGTATATACATACGTGTGTGTAAATGTAACAAAATACAGATTCTTAAGTTTTCCTCTTTACTCAAATATTAGTCTTGGTTTTTTTGAGTATTTAAACCATAACACATAGGTCAGACAGTTTTCTGACAAAGGGAAGTAACTTCAGAAATGTGCTGTTTATTGCTTCCAGTAAAATTCTTGTTTGGGGAATTTTAGGGTTAGTCGAATTACTTTAATCATGTTTTCTTCACTTAAAAATGACATCATTAAGGTTTAGTCACAGAGGTGGTTTGCACTTAAAACAATGATGTCATGATTCCTTTATCATGGCATTAGCAGCTACTGTCATCAGTAGGCTGGGTTCATGTGTCCCTGTGTGTAGAATCCCATATTTCACAAAGGATTGCACCGAGGCCTGATATGTTTCTGAGTTTCCTCCTCTTCTGTGTTGTCACTGCAGTCTGCCTTAGTTCTTTTCCACTCTGAGCCATGCAATTTTACATAATTATGAACAGTACCTAAACCTCTATTACTATGACACGAAATTTCAAGCTTGCAGACAAGATGCATTTATGTCGGCGTGTTAGCATTATTATTGAAAGCAAAAGCAGTTCTAATGTTATTCATCTTATAGACAAGGAAATAACTCCTCTTTTTCATCCTACTTCATGCTCTGAGCTAGCATCATTCAGTTTCTTTTTGTTGTCCCAGAAGTTCTTCACAATTACATAAAACTGTTTAGCGATTTTGAGAGAAATAAATATGGAAAACACTGGGAAGACCCCTACTTTCCTTTGAGGGTTTGTTTTTCACACTCTGCTAAGTCGATTGCTTCAAAAGGTGCAGCCTCTTTTTCTGACTCCATGTCTCTGGACACAAGTTGTTTCTATGCCTTTGAGTTTCCATGTAGAACTCAACAGGGAGCAATAAGAAGGGGTTCTCAAGCTCAAGCGACCCTCTGCTGTCTCTGGTAAATCCTGTGCCATGACTCTCCTGTGGGTGCGGAGAAGGGACACCATCTGGAAGCTCACCAGCCAGTGGGGTGTACTTTATTTCCAGCAGGGGACGGAATCTTCATGTGTGTCAAAAACTTTGTGGCCCTGTGATGTAAGGCTGCTGCCTCAGAGGTGACACAGAGAGGCTTGGGCCCTTGCTATGTAGAATGCAAGATCAGGACATGAGGTTTTGGGTCCCAGGTCAGGCATGGTAAAAGGCACACAATCCTCAGCACACTCATACATGATAAATGCTGTTATCTCTACATGGTATAGATGTCTCTATTACTACCCATGGTGGGAAGGGCTATGGCATCACAAAAAAACACAAAAACAAAAAACAAAAAAACAAAACTCACCCCTAACTTCATGGGGGTTAAATGACAGAGTTAGAATTCCATCACCCTGACTCCGGCCTCTTGGCCTTTCCTAATTTTCTGTGGCATTTCTGGGCCTCACACTCCCCAGTCTCTCCGCGTGTGCCAGATAGTCTGCCCTGCTTTTAATTAGACTTAATATTCTTTTGAGCAAATATAAATTGCTCAAATGACACTTAATAGATACCGCAAGAGAGATAGAAATAAATAGTACCGTCTTTGCTCTCAAGGAGCTTAGAATTTAAGAGGCAAGTTAGAAACGAAGGCATCGCTAATGAGAATACCGGAAGCACATTTTAAGTTATCACACAGGAAAACGAGAATCATTTATTTTGGAAGGAACAAGGATGTCTGTTGTGAAAGAAGTGACATTTAATCTGAATCATAGAAGTCTAGAAAGAATTTTGATAGAAAGAAATGAGGGTCTTAAGATTCCTGGAAGACGTGAAATTCTGAGCCAAGACACACAACTAAGAAACTTCTGGATGTAGTTTAGGGTGGTGATTAATTGATTTTGGCTAAAACGTAGAGTGAGCAATAGGCAAGACTGGAGATTTTTGCCAAATTTTAATGCCAACTTGAGGACCTGGTGGTTTATTCTATAGGTGAAGGGGAACTGGGAAAGGGTTTTAAACCAGGAAGTAACGTACTGAGAACAATGCTTTTGGAATGTGACATTGACCGTGCCAGGAGAGCAAATTTACGGAAGTGTGCTACTTCTTGTATTGAATCTGGGGTTCAATACAAGAACCCCTTCTTGTGGATGAGAAGTTGTTTGTTTTCTCAGTACCTCTTCTGGTACTTCGTGAAGCAACTGAGTCTCTGAGCAGAGTGTCAGGGACGGGGCGCCAGGGGGAGGACGTCAGCTGATGGCTTCGGGTTGTGCCTGCAGCACACTGACTAGTTCCTTTGGTGTCTCTGGCTTTAATGGCTGCATGGAAGTGGCAAGGCAGGAGCTGAGAAGTGCGTGGAGAGGGGTAAAGGCAAGACGTTGATAGGAGTAGCTGCGACCAACAGCCGGCACCGGGAGTTGCTGCGTCAGTGGATCCTTCCATCTACAGCGATGGCAGCAAACTGGGTCCATGACCAGGACCATGAACAGCATTGCCATTGCTAGGGTTACTTCAGCTGAAAGCAAAGCAGGTGTCCCCATCTGGGTCCCAAACATGGGGCAGGATTAACATTTATGTAAGATGGTCAGGGAAGACATCCCTGAGGGATGGATTCGGATAAAGGAAGTGAGATAGACATCCAGGCAGGTACCTGCAATAAAAGGTACTCAGCCAGGTGGAGAAGCAAACACAAAGTCCTCGATACAAGGCTGTGTCAAGTATGTCTGAAGAACACTGAGGACTACTTCATAGTTGGAGCGAGGGCTGCGGAAGGGAAGGGGAGGAGAATGAGCGAGAGGTAATAGGGAGCCAGATAACGTACGGACCTATAGGTGATAAGATTTTTATTGCTTCCTCTGAGTGAGATGTGATGACGTTTGAGGGTTCAGTGCACATGACGGATCTGGCCTGTGGCAGCTTTAATTAGACTGCCTTTGGTAATCTGTTGAAAATAGACTACAAGGGGGCAAAGTGTCTGATGAAATGACAATACTGGGAGTTTCAGTGTCAAAGGGAGGGAGAATGTTCTGGAAATGAGGAGAAAGAAAGGCGGCTCTCACTCCAGCTCCAGGCCCCAAGTGCACATGGAACTTGGGAGACAAACAGCCACTGTTTGTCTGGGCTGAAGGGGAAGAGTGTCCCCAGGGGGTGCCAGGTTTCAGTCAAATTAAGAACGACTTTAACATTTGTGTGTCTTTTGTAGTGACTGAGATGGGGGCGGGTAAAGCACACAGTCGGGGTAACCTGCTGGTCCAAGGCACAAGGTGGTAGAGATGCTGTGAGCTTTGGGGAGATGGAGGGACGTGGAAGCAGCTTGACAGAAAGATCGAGAGCTCTGGCCACCCGTTGGGGTCCCTCGTCCACATGCCCTTCATGCACTTGGGTTTAGTTCAGTGGGGTCTGCAAGACTGGCCTTCCCCTGGCACTCTTCCAACTCACAGCACTTTACACGCCTGAAGCGCTTATCGAAGAGTGTTGAGTGAGTTCGAAGTACTAAGAGTGAGAATGATACGGGTAAAATTCCAGCCAATTCCAGGAGCCATCACCAAGGACATAGGTCAGTTCATTGGGATCCTAATCCACAGTCTGATTTTCACAGAGGCAGTGGAGAAAGAGTGGCCATAAAGCTGATGTTTCAAGGCATAAAATGAGAAAGCTGAAGTAAATTGTATGCAAAAGTGGTATAGAGCAGGCAGATATTTGAAATTTTTGTAACCAAGCTATTGTTTTGTGAGATGCAATTTTTTTTTTTTTAATTCGAAGGGAGTATATTTTTTGTTTTTTGTTTTTTGTTTTTTTTTTTTAACTGACCAAAACAAGATGAAGGGCAACTATGCTAAAAGAAAGAACTCCTATATCCATCGGCAAAACTCTGGGAGAAGGCAGAGGCATGGGGGAAGGGCAAATTTTGGCAATGCATAGATCTCTGTACCTCTTAACACCTCATGACAACTCATTAAAATGAATGTCTCTTGGTGTTTGAAATTTTTCCAGACAAATAAAGCGTTTTCTTTGGCTTCATATGTCTTCATAGAAGCTAGCAGGTTTCCTGCACTTTTTTTTTCAGAGTTTTAGCTATTTTTGTGATGAATTCCTAACAGTGGAGCATCTGCCGTCAGAAAGTTTCTCTTGATGTTCCCCCGAATCGGGCAGACATTAGCGCTGTCTTCAGTTAACAACAGTGGATCTCGGAGAGTTTGAGGAAGATTTGGGAATTAAGTGACCCAGTCTGGATTTTACTCCCCTCCCCCCTACTCCTTTGGAAGGTTTTTCGATGCGGTCCAGGAAAGTTAGTTTGTCATGGTTACAGTAATTGTGGCTTACACCCATTTCAGCTAGGAGGCTTGGTGATTATGCACGTGCATGAACTTGTGGTGGTGGTGTGAGAGGGTTGGTCACTGAGCTGCAGCAGGAGACAGGCGCCTTTTAAAGTTAGACCTTTCAAAAAATGTGAGGTATAAATTCTTGATTCTTCCTACCTTTTCAACCTACAGGGGGAGCTATTTCTCCTCATATTTGTGTCAGCCACTCCTGGGGAAGAAAGAGTGGAAAAGATGGGATTGTGACATACCAAGGGAAATTATAATTTAGGGTTGATTTATAATTCACATACTTTACGACTTTTTTCTTTTTAGAGAAGCAAGAAGTATGGTTGCAGGGTGATTTTAAATATATTACATAACGATCACTCATAGATGAAATGAAATTTGTTGTATTCATAACTTTGCTAAGGGTGGTTTGCATAAGTTAGATTGATTCTGAAATAAAATAAAAACTTTCTGAAAAGCAGCTAACAAACTTAAAACGGTTTTTTGTGCATTTTATTGTGAAAAATGCTTTGTAATGTACTTAATAATTTTTAAACTTATTTATGAAACATATATGCAAAAATTAAATCAGAGAAACATATTTGCCATGAAATAACACATTAGAATTGGAGCTTTTACTTAAATACTAATAAAAACTGACACCTCGATTTAGACACATGGATTTAGAGTGGCTATTATTTTCCTATATCTGAATATTATATTTATTATGAAAACAATTGATTCACTCCTCTCTCTATATATATGTACGTGTGTGTGAGGTGTGTATATATGTGTGTGTTGTGTGTGTGTGTGTGTGTGTATATATATTATATATATATAGTATGTGTGTGTTTATGTATACCGAAATCCTTAAGGATATTTTAAAATCTTGCAATTGTTTTTCTAGTACTAATGAATACCTTATACTTAAATTGGTGAAGAGAAATTTGACCTAGAAAGCTGAAACCATCTGGGTCCTAGCCTCAACTTTTCAGTGACCTTGAAGAGGGAAAGCAATATCGGTGTGTCTCAGATTCTTCAACTCTTTTAAAATATTGTGCCATTAATACTATTTTTTCAGAATGTGATAAATATTGCCAGCTTTTATGTGAATAATTGAGGAATTTGGTTAATAATAAGAAAAAGAGTTTTTGAGAGAAGAGCCTGTCATTTTGTTCTTCCGGAAGCTGAGGTTGCACTGGACACAGTTCCATGATACTTGAGGACAGGCCTGCGCTGTCTTCTTATCACTTTTCTGTAGTTCTCGAAGCCTTTTAAAGACCTGATTTCTTTTGATTGTTCCTCCAGCAGCTGGTGGTGTTAGCTTGGCCTGTTGAATACTTCAACTCTCGAAATTCCCCCTTTCCAAGTTTCCCACACAAATGTCTCTGTAACCTCTTTTAGTCACTTGCCAGAAGTCCATGAAAGGGATTTAGAAGAAAGAAAGTAGCATACAGGAGTGATTAGGGGAGACTCTGAGTTCTTTTGTTTGGATTTGCCAATTACTGGGAGTTTATCAGTGCCTACATTATATCCAGCAGCATTCTAGTTTTCCCCTGGGATATTAAAGAGGTTTTTTTTTTTGTTTTTTGTTTTTGTTTGTTTTTTGTTTTTTATTAAACTTATTGGGCAGAGAAAGCATTTGACAGGATACAGTATCTATTGATGATTAAAACACTCAATAAAATGGTATGGAAGGAAAGTACCTCAATATAAAAAAGGCCACATATGACAAACCCTCAGCTAATATACTTAATGGTAAAAAACTGAAAGATTTTTCTTGAAGATCGGGAACAAGACAAGGAAGCCTATTCTTTCCACTGTTTTTCAACATAGTACTCAAAGTCTTAGCAAGAGCCATCAGGCAAGAGAAAGAAATAAAAGGCATCCAAATTGGAAATGAAATCAAATTGTCACTTTCTGCGGACATGATTCTTTATACAGAAAACCCTAAAGACTCCAGCAAAAAACTATTAGAAACTATAAATAAATACAGAAAAGTTACAGGATACAACATCAATGTACAAAAATCCACTAACTTCCTATATACTAACAATGAAATTTCAGAAAAAGAAATGAAAAACAATTTATTTTTCAATTGCTATAGAAAGAATAAAATACCTGATAATAAACTTAATGAAGGATTTGAAGGACCTGTACACTGCAACCTACAAGATATTATTAAAAGAAATTGAAGAAGATGCAAAGAAATGGAAAGATATTCCATGTTCATCGACTGGAAGAATCAACACAGTTAAAATGACCTTATTACCCAAAGCAATATACAGATTTAATGCAATCCCCATTAAAATTCCAATGACGTGTTTTAAAGAAATGGAAAAAAAAATCGTCAGTTTTGTATGGAATCATAAAAGAAACTGTCAACAAAACAAAAAATCAACCAAACAAATAGGAGAAAATACTTGCAAACAACACCTCCAATAAGGGGTTAATATCCAAAAAATATAAAATACTCACACAACTCAACAACAAAACAATCCAAATAAAGAGTTTTAAAACATGGATTGTTTCTTGTAAACTTTTACTCTATTTGTAGTAGTAAGGTTAGCCAATAAGATATTATCAAATATTAATTGTGAAACTATTTGTTTATATATAAAAGGTAGGACAGCCCCCATACTAGACTCTTTCATGCATCATCCATCATTTAATGCTCCCCAGCCCTGTGAGAAAGGCATTGTTTTACAGGTGCTAAAACTGAACCATGGAGATTTAGGGACTTTTCACACTATCAGTCAGGTAGTAAATGGAAAAGCAGGGATCACACACCAGTCTGTATGACTAGACTCATTCTCTTTCATTTAGTAATAAAATTATGGGTAAAATTTCATGAGCAAAACAATATTTTCTTTTCAGTGGAGATACAAATGAATTTCTGACAACTCAAGAATCCCACCAAAGGGCAAATTGCTTCTGTTTGAGGTAACTTAATTTTTAAATTAATGGAAAAATTAATATATTCTCATGCAGCTCCAACATCAATAACTTCAGTTTTTCAGGTCACTACAGCTGGAATTAATAAATCTCAATTGAGTTCTAAAACATTTACAAGCTTCAGAATGGAAAGTCATAGCAACAACCGCAGACAGCTCAGTACACTTCCACACACCCAGAATTATACTCTCAATTAAGACCATAAGTTCTTTTCTAGAGAAGTTGAATGAGCTTCCAGATCTGAGAAGGTACAGACCATCCAGTAAAGACATGGATCGAGAGATCAGGAGACTGTAGAGTGTTGAATAGATAAATGGGAGAGTCTTGAGAATACAGATTTATGCTTCTCTCTGATTTATGCTTAACTGTGATACCATAAGACAAAATTATAGGCAAGGACTTGCTTGACCTGGGACCTGAAGGAATGGACCAGACTTCACCTTATATGGCCGCTGGGGGGACAATGACAATTGACTTCTTGTCTTCAGGAACATGGCTACTTCTCTAGTTACACAAAAAACTGGGATAGTTTTCCACATCTGTAAACTAAGGATCTTTATACTTGGGTTGTTGCTACTAATTGCAATTTATGTGTAAAGGCTTCATGATTCGCAATCAATAGTAGCTCTTTTTATGAGAAAATATGTCCTACGAATAATTCAAAGTTTATTGGACATTTCCTAGGTGGTAATAGCTGTAGAAATAAATACATGTCTTATAACTTGACCTTGAGACTCTAGCTCTAACAGGTTAAATGCTCCAAGTGTAGTGATATGATGTCATCCGAGGCCAGAAGTGCCCTGTACTTTCTGCTGCCTGTAGGCGTTGCATGCTGATTTTTCTACACTGTATACATTTTCAGTTTTGGAACAGGACTTGATCTGCATAATGTTTTTCTTTTCTTCCTAGTCTTGAATTTGAATAACTTGTACCCCTGATGCAGTTTAAGCCACTCTGATTGTTCCATAATTAGGGTTTGCTGTCAGGGGTTGGGCAGTGCATTTTTACCATAACATCCTGGTGCAGCAATGACTTCCTAGTAACTCTAACTAAAATATTACACTTAACTGCTTAATTATTGTTCAAAAAACATATCATAATTCTTTATCTAAGAAATGAGCATAGTATTAAAATACTGTAGTTATAATAATGAAACAAACAGTTAAAAATTACACAGGAAGGCGAACATGTTTAAAATGCACTATTATTGCAAATTATATTTAATGAATTACTGCTACATATAATTTAATTTTCTGTATTTTTTTCCCCAGGTTTGAAAGTGTCAGCTCACCTTGACTTTTCATGATTCTGGTCAATTCCTTCTGTATGCTTGAATAATACTTCGGTGTTCTAGATTCTTCCATTCACATAGAAAAAAATTGAAATATTCTGGTTATAAGTTATTCTTAGAAAGAATTCTCTTTTTACCTTCGATTCTTTGTGCACAACTCCGTTTATTCTAGCCAACTCATACAAAAAAAGAGAAAAATAATTTCACTTCATGAAACCAAATTTAAAGTCATTCAAACAGGCCTAAATACCTCTGTTCTAAATGGACCATTGGTCTTCCCCCCACCCCAAACCATCAATTATAAAACTGCATTTGAATTGAGTATAACAAAAATGATAATCCTCAAATCATAGATTCTCTTTTCTTCACAAGAAAACCCAAGTTATCAATGTCAACAGCATTTATCTCAGGTGAAGAATTCAAATGAAACTCATCTTTGGTTTGGAGAACAATATTTTATGAATTTGACAGAAGATGCATTGCCCTGAGAATGAAAGACTTTAAGGCAAATGTGGAGAAGGCACGAGGAGAAAATTATTTAGTGCCTGGCCACTCTGAGAGCTGACCTACTAATGTGAAACACCTCTTACAACTTTTTTTTTTAATAAGTAGAATTCTGAAGCATAAAAAAAATAGCAAACAATGATTAGCGTCAGTTATGTATTCAAATCAAACAGGATGGGCTAGCCAAAGTGAAAAGGGTATTCAAAGAAAATTATGGGAGGAGAGGCAACAGAAAAAGGCCAGATTCGGTCAGAAAACATAACTTACAAGTCGTAATTCAATGAACAAATGTATTGAATGTTATCATAATGTCTTCCGTTCTTTTTTCAGTGTAAGTTATTCAAACTCTTGATGTCATGCAGTCTAGTTGGAGAAATATTTACTCTACACGAAATGATCAGAGGGACCCTTGGTTAGGGTATTTAGTCCCTCTGACCATCTGCTTTCTTGTCTGTGAGACAGGGATGCCAGAATTTGAGTGTGCTTTAGGGGCTGATGCTCATAATGCCTTTATATGGCCTTGAATTCTTCTCTGCTGTAATTTATTTGATAGTGAGTAGCTGGTGTAAGAAGACCCTTGAAAAATGCAGTATTAAGTGTAAATATTACACTTGATTCTGTGCTTATGCACATAGGTACGCAAAATTGTTTGTTGAGTGAAAAAATAAAATTTACCTGTTTGTGGCATAAAATAACACCTAATAATACTTTGATACTTTTGGATATGCTCATGAGTATTATTTAAGAACAATAGTGACAAAATTCAATCAATGTGCTAACAAAATATAAATGCTCATAGTTAGTTTGTAAATACAATATTGTACTATTCATTTAATATATATATGTTTATATATTATGATTTCAATTTTTGGTTTTTACTGAATGTCATAACGCTAGTCTCAGTTTACCAAGGAGAAAGCCATCTAAGTAGACATACAAAGGATCTGGTTTCCCTAGCAACTAGAAAATCTCTCTTCACAGCATTCCTTCAACTCAGCTTACAAGTCTGCACATTCCTCTTCTTTCATTTTTTAAGTGGGAATGCAGTTTAGAATAATGGCTGCCAAAAATGGATAATAGCACAAATCAGAAGACCATTGTACATATGTAATTGGGATGTTATTACGATTTCTCGTCCCTATTCTCAAATGGTTGATTTGAATACTTAATGGTCAGATAGTACTTATCTCTAATAATTTTTTGTAACTTTGTGAATTAAAAAAATAAAACCCACATATTTCTGGAATTTGGTTAATTAGCAAGCTAGTATTATTTTTCTGATCAATAAAACGACTATTGTCATGACTTAAATACATAATAATCTATGTGCATATATATGTATATGATATTTATACTGCATTTGAAATATCCATGAACACTGTTAGCATTTTAAAGTGTTCTGTATTTGAACAAAACAATCAGAAACTAGGCTAGCTGATGGTGGAATTGTCTGTTAACATATATATAT
>NW_006432227.1:12840136-12905888 GCF_000325575.1 Pteropus alecto
TTATATATTTATATATATGTTATATATTTATATATACAATACTTCTGTTGATGGAAGGCATCAAGACATATTTGAAGTTAAAAAATAAAACTAGTATATGCTTACTGGATATAATATACTAAGCCTTACTTAGCATTTGGATAGATCCTTCACTTTGTTAAGACAATTAAACATTAAAGTCCTGGGATAATCCTTTTTGTGACATGTTTAGTGAGGCGCATAGAAAATGACAGATCTTAAAGATGGTTTTCAACAGCTCTACTCCTTTGCCCTTCATGGCTTCTAATCTCTCTTATGCTTTGCTTATCTAACCTCATCGCCAGGTGCAGGAGACCCAGGCCCAGTGGGCCGGGTGGGAGAAAGAGAAGAGATGCACAGCAGAAAGAGAAGAGTGCATCAGTGTGCTGAGCTTAGGAAATGAAAGCCACTTATCCTGAAGAAATCAGCTGATAAACATCTAATAGTCAAAAATCTACATTTTGAACCAGTGAATGTTCAAATTCTGAGACTTCTATAAATGGCCATGAAGCAAGCATCTTGCATCCCACATAGATAGCATGAGATCAGAGAAAGCACTCAGAGTCAAAGCTTTTTCCTTAGCCGCAATACTTTTTAAAAATGGATCCAGAGATGAATATTAGAACCTACTATCTCTTTTTGGTTTGTGGTGCTTGGATCTTTGTAGACACAGTGGTTTCAGTTATTCTCAACCTATTATTTGTTACCTCATAAGTGCTGGTGACAGCAGCTTTCTAGTTATTACTCTATAGATTAAATGGACACAAGAATAGGCACATAGTTAAGAAACTGTACGCCTCAGAAGAGACAAATAGTTTGTTTAACTCCTTGTCCGAAATTAGTGACCAGCTTTCTTTTTCTCTTCTTGGTGTTTTGACACAAGGTGTGTTACAAATAAAAACTGTGGATTTTGAGAAGTTGAGCTAGAATGTGGGAATTAATGTGCATAGTAGTCAAGGCAGGAATCAGATATAAATCACATATCAAGGCGAAGGCCTGTTCTTTTCAGCTTCTCTGAATTCTATTTAAGGTGCCTGAATAGCATTCCGAAGACTGTTGATTGACCTTGACTGGATAAACTGAATGGGAATAGATTAACCTAAAAGGATGTATATGTCCTTAGTTGATGATTTACAAAATTTACACAGTTACATGATAGCCATGTATTCACCATGTTTACCAAAATAATTATCTTTCTGATTAATGAGACACTCAAATCTTGAGTTTACTTTTCTAAGGTGAACGAGGGCAAAAAAGTCACAAAACTTTCTAAGCCACATGTAAACGTGGTGCGAGTCCTTGATAAATAAGTACATTGTGTACCTCAAGCCACCTTCACATAAATGTGTGGTTGTGTGAGCTTGATCACAATTCAAACTTAAATGCATCTCTGTCCCTAATTCCTGGAGGATCAAGAATTCTCAATAGCATATTTTGACTACTGTTTTTAGACTCTAAGTTGGAATAACAGTTTTGTACAAAAACCACGCAGACCCGACCTTGAAGTTGAATTTTATACATAAGTTAAGTTTTCCCTTAGTTCTCTAGATTACATTATAGTTTTTAGAGGGAGCATTTTAAAGATTTTTGTACTAATGCACTTGCTGGTGCTTTGATGGTTCCTCGGTGGCATCATAAGCCTTGACTAAGTCTTTCCAAAATGTCTGTGCCTTTTCTAGGGTGTCTTAGTTCCTACCTGACACAGTCTTCATAGCCCCTCTCTAAGGAGTTCTTTCTCATTTTTCAAGTCACAGCTCAGATGTCACATGTTCTATGTGTTATTTCGTTAACTTGGTCATTCAAACAATTGTATTCACTTAATATTTATGTTATGTGTTATTTATGTTAATTGTGTCTCCAAAATTCATACGCTAAAGCTCTAACCCCCAGAACCTCAGAATGCGACTGTATTTGGAGTAGCTAAGAAGTAGCTAAGGTTAAATGAGGTCCTTGGCTTGGGCCCTAATCCAATGTGACTTGTATTCTTATAAGAAGAGGAAATTGGGACATAGATACAGGAAGAGGGCAGACCATGTGAAGACATAGGGAGACGATGACCATCTACAAGCCAAGGAAAGAGACCTCAGAATGAAGCCATCCTTATTGACACCTTGACCTTGGACTTCAAGCCTCCAGGACTGTGAGGAAATAGATATCTATTGTTTAAGCCATCAGGTCTAAAGTACTTTGCTATGGCGGGCCTAGAACACTAACAGTACACATTCGCATCATTTCTACACTCAAAAGCATTCAAGGGACCTGCAGTCCATAATCATCTACTTTTATTTCATTATTTTCTGTCCTATGTGTAATACATTGCCTCAGGCACCATAAAATTTGCAGGCACCCTTACCCTGGCCCTGTATTCCACCTCTCTGCTGGTCACGTCACGGTCTCCCCAGTTAAAAATGGCCAGGCTGGTGCTGCTGCCTTGTAAGGATAGACTGTGTTTCGATATGGGTCCATTTTATTCTCCCACTTTTCACTACAGAGAATATAGATGAACGTGTAAGCTGGTTATCAATTGGTTGTCTTTAGCCAAATTCTTATCATAGCTTTGAGTATCAAACATCAGTTTGGCTAGAAAGAAAAGGTGGGGTGTGTGTGTGTGTGTGTGTGTGTGTGTGCGCGCGCGCGCTTGTGTGTGTATGTGTAGGAGCATGAGGAACTAATCTATTCAGTTTCAGTGCCAATCAACTTTAGGGGACATATATATTTTTTAATAAATTTATTTTATTTTTTATTTTATTTTTTAAAAAATTTATTTGAATTAGTTTTGAGTATACATTAGTTCGACATCTATATAGTTGTTAAAACGATCCCCCTAGTTGCACCCTCCCTCCCTGACCCTCCACTAGTCATCATATTAATGCTGACTGCATTCCCTCTGCACGCTCTCCATCCCGTGACCAACTGTCAACTACTAATCTGTACTTCTTTAACCCTTCACCCCATTCTCCCAGCCCCCCAACCTCCTCTCCCCTCTGTCCGTCACCAAATTGTCCACTATATTTGTGAGTCTGTTCTTGATTAGTTTATTCTTTTTCATGTAAGTGAAATCATATGGTGTTTATCTTTCTCTGACTTATTTCATCAGCATAATAACCTCTAGGTCCATCCATGTCGTTGCAAATGGTAGGATTTCATTTTTTTAATGGCTGAGTAATATTCCATTGTATATATGAACCATAATTTCTTTATCTAATCGTCTGTTGATGGGTCCTTAGATCGCTTCCATATCTTGGCTATTGTAAATTGTGCTGCCATGAATATTGGAGTGCATAGATCGTTACCAATTATTGTTTTGGTTTTCTTTGAATAAATACCCAGAACTATTTACTACTGATTATTTGTTGTTTATTTTGAGAACTTTTTAATACACTTTATTTTAATTTTTAATGCTTATCAAACTGCATCTTTGAGTTATTGTTAAATGCCCCACCGCCCTAGCATGTCATCACTATGAATGCCTTTTAAAAAACATAACGTTGTTCGTAACAGTTAACAGACCTGTAACCGTGACTTTGTGGCTCATCGTGTGAACCCTTTGCCAGCCTTTTCCTTCTGCTCGTCTTTGAATGCTCAGCAACACTGGTGTTTTCGGGAACCGTGTTACAATTCCTTTCCAACTGTTCCTGCCATTAAATGTACAGTATACAAGAAGTATATTTCTCCGCTGTGTTCTCCGAAAAGTAGCTTTGAGCACGGCACATCAAAAGCAAAATGAGTTTGGAAATCTTAATGCAGCATCTGTTCAGAAATTTTTCCTTCCCACACCATGAGAGGAAAGAAAAGAGAAATAAATGTATACTACATGGCACATTTAAAAAAAAAAATCAAAGAAAGCTGTTGTGTGAAAAGAAATAAAGGGAACCCAAGGCAGAAAAAATATGTGAAATTATATAGTTTCCCAAAGACCAATTCACATTTTATTTATTTTCTGACTGTGGATACAGGTGGCAATGGAAATATGGGGCAAATCATAAGACTTTCCTTGTGTTCTCCTGTCCTCAGTAAGTATCGATTACTGTGGGACAAAAGATTTTCTCCAAATACATTTGAGCAGTCATATGTTTTCATTATTCTGCACTTTATTCCAATGACCCAACTCTAGGTAAACGCCTCATGTGCCTGTGATGTTCACTGTAGCATCCGCACCTGTTAGGAGAAAGTTTTTGCTTATCACAGACATTTGGCGAACATCAGGGCCGTGTCCACAGAAGGCGACTATTTTGAAATTAATATTGGATCGTTTGTCTTCAAATACTGTTCTCTTCAGTTTTTCATAGTCCTTACATACACATACAAAATATGTGAAAGGATAACACATTTTTCAAGCAACACAAGGCCACAAGGTGGATGGTTTTGGAGTGGGGCTGCCTACGAGTGTCCTGGGTCACCAGCGCGCTCCCTTCTGACAGTTCGAGTCACTCCAGGTAACTCACACTAACTTAGTCCTGAAACTACCTGAGACAATGTGGCTGAGCTCGCCTTAGTGCTTTGTATGTTTTCTCTTCCCACTCCCTGCCCTCTCTATCCCCCAGGCCACCGGTTCTTGACTCTGAAGCCAGGGGAGAAGGTGAATAGGGTAGGGAGAGAGAAATGGCTCTAACTTCTACTTCTCAGAGCCATCCATAGCAGAAGAGAAGTAAATTGATACGGCAGGGAGGGAATGGTTGAGTAGATGTTGAGTCTGTCACTTCAGTTATCTACTCAACATGCTCTAGTCTCTGTCCCTCCATCATTGTTTTACTTTATGTCTTTATCAGGTACCTGGACAGCTGCAACATTTCAAAGCTGGTTGCTACTTCTTGTCTCTGTTTGTCCAATTTATCCACACTTTGATAAAAATTATCTTCCTGAAAATGAGATCTTTTACAAACCTTCCTTGAACTAAGGTTTCTGATTGCTCCCCACTGCTGTGAGAAAGACATGAGCTTTTTGAGTCAGACTGGATCTTGAATTTAAATTCTGCTATTTACCAGTCATGGTTAGCCTTAAGAAAGCTGCATCACATCTCTGAGCCTCAGTCTTTTCAGCTGTGAAATGTACATTCCTCATGATTCATGAGAATTAAAACAATATACACCAGGCAACTAACATAGTGCAGGAAGGCTTAGTGACCACAGCCTATATTGCCAAGCTCTTCTACTAATTATTCCCACTTTGAAGTATACCTTCTATATACTCTCTAGTCACAGCCTTCTTAGAATCATCCACACTCATTCTTTAGGAGCTAACAAAAGCCCAGCATCCTAAAAGAATATTCTTTGTTGGTGTATTGATTTTCCTATCTTTTTTTTCTTTCCTTAATCTTTCTACTGTCCCTATTCCTCCCTGACCCATACATTCAACTCCTGACCTCCATTTTTCACTGAGAAAATAATGCCCTTCCTTAAGAAAAAAATGAAGAACATACTTCATTGAGAATAGAAGTTTCATTAGACTAAGACTCTTTCCTCTTTCAGCCCAAACTACAAATATATTTTCTCCTATGCATAGATTTTACATTTACTCTCCCACTTTGTGGGTGAATTGCCTCCAATCCTCTAGAATGTAATTTTCTGTACCTTTCCCCCTTGTCTTTCCCAAGCCTGATCTCCACACTAGGTCCCACCATCACAGTCTTTTCTGGATCTCTCCCCACAATGTGAAAATAAGCTCTACCACCTCCCACGAAAAACCACTTTTTTTGACCTCCTATAATTCTCTAGCGCCATCTCTCCGTTGTGTGCCAGAGAAGACCTCCAGAAAGGAGGTCTATGCTTGTCATTCTTTGGTCTTCACCTACTCATTTATTATTTCCTCATCATTCCAGTCTTTCTTCCTTCAAAAGTTCATTTAAAACTTTATTAAATGCCTATTACACAGCAGGCTTTGAATACTAAGGTGAAAGGCACAGCCTCGGTCCTCCGAGATCTCTTAGTTTGGTGACAATGCCATAATAAACAATATGGCATGATGTAGTGAAATACCCTTGAAATGCTCATTTTTACCATATTTTTCACTTTTTATTGAGATGTAATTGACATATAACATCGTGTATAACATATCGATTTGCTACATTTATATTACAATATGATTACCACTGTAGCATTAGCTAATACCTCTGTCATGCCACATAATCATCACTTCTAGTGGTGGGAACAATAAAATCCACTCTTAATTTGGCTTTGGCCAGTAAAACTGACCTTGAGCAGGTCATTAAAAAACTCCACACTGCTAAATCTGGTGGGCACTTCTCTGTTTTTGTGCTATGTAACGTCTCACAGACTTTTGACACAGATTTGAAGTGTTCCCTACTCTGTTTCCATGACACCAAGCTGTCTTGAATATCAGTGTACCTAATCAGTGGCCCCTTCTCTTGCTCTTTGTCTTGATTTCCTCCTATTCTATCCTCTCTGATTATGTCAGTCTCCTTGTCGTAGGGTTCCATCTCCATTGCAGAACAAAATACTCCTGCATAGTGTCCTGACCTATTCCTATGTTTTTACATATCATATTACCTATGACGTCCAAATCTCTATCTCCTGCCCAAATCTAGCCCCTGATCTATTTTGTATACTCAATCGTCTGTCTAATAATTTTGCCTTAGAAGCATAACAGGAATTCCAAACTTAGTATTTCCAAAACCTTAATTTCCACCATCCCCACTAAAGTCCCTGTTGTTTCCTGCATTTGAGTCAAGGTCATAATCATCCACGATATTTGATCAAGGCAAAGAAATAATAAATCATTATTCTTGATTCATTCATCTTCATCAATGCTTCACACACGCTTCTTCACTAAGTTCTATCATTACCTTCAGAACTGACACGGACTCCGTTCCCACCCCCCACGGCTGTGCCAGTCCTTGTCTCAATCATCTTTTCCCTTCATAACTGGCCTGTCTGCTGCTGTTTCCATTCTTTTTGTCCCTTCTGTATTTCCATTCTCGATACTGCAGCCAATGTAATATTTTTTTCCCATCGCTTCCAAAAATTTCCTTCCACCATCTTTATTTTTATTTCGTTGGAAGAATACTTACCATAAAATCTTCTCTCTTAGAAAAATTTTAAGTGCTCTATAAAGAATTGCTAATTACAGGTACTATGCTATAGAGCAGATCTCTACGACTTATCTTGTGTAAATGAAACTTTGCAGCTTCGACCAATATTTGTAATATTCTTAACTGGTAATATTTTAAAAATACAAATTACGTTGCAGACCATGACCGTCCCTTGTTTGAAAACATGCAGTGATTTCTTTTTGTCTTCGAAATAAAACCCACTTTCTTTCCATGGACTAAAAGTCCTGATAGGGTCTATCGCTTGCATCTCTCTCTAACCTCATCTTATTCCACGCTCTCTTTTTGCTTAGCTTGATCCACATGTAAACTTCCTGGCTTTCTTTCAGTTCCTTATACTTGTGAACCCGGTTCCCCTCTAGAGATGCGGCTTAGCTGTGTGATTGCAATGGGTAATGTACTTCTCTGAGACACAATTCTCCCAGGTTTATCGCATTTTTGCACATCTTGTGATTAAGAACCCTGCCTATCTTCTCAAGGATGTTTGTATAGCCTTGGAAGATAGAGGTACTGTCTCCCTCTCCAGCAAAGAGCAGATTTGTTTACTGTCTAGTACAACACAGATAATCTATTCCTCTTTGGCCAAAGTCAGGAAAGTTTGCTTGCAACGCACTGTAAAGGATTTGGGTTCTGTGATGTCTGCCCACTGTGTGTACAGGATTCTCCTGGGCCTTTCTGCATTGTTTCCTTGGGGTTTGAGGGGCAAGGGGAATGCACACGAGCATAAAGCTTGTGCTGCTTGCAATGTCATGAGTAAGTAGTAAAACCCTGTCTTTGACTCAGAAGTCTCGGGTTTTCCACCAGTGTGAATGAAACTGTAGTCACCTTACAATCTGTTCACTTGCAAGTAGGGCATATCTCAGACTCTTCACAGATTTTGATAGATTTTGACAAACAATTTCAAAAAATTGCAGAAACATTATTTGCTTTACCAAAATATTTAGTTCAGGGTTCTTTCCAAGAGCACACTTAGGTTGGTTACAATATAATAAAGTTTGCAATAGTTCCCCAATATTTTCCTTCCCCCTCCTACCAAACCCCATATCACTCTTTTCAGGAATGTGTGTCAATCTATATGTTTAGGAATATATGTCAAGGAAGACAATAACCTACTTCGCAAAAAATTGCTTCAATCTGCAAATAACTATTAGCAGAGTGAAAAGGTTTTTCATATGTGTTTTTATTGGTTTTGCATTGGCATCTGTGAAAGGCCCTGTCCCATATCTTATCATATATGTAGTATGATATCAAAATGACTTACTCTATATTTAATGACATTAAGTAGGTCATTTCAATATATACATAAAATGCATATATTTCAGTCTGTTCCTGGGAAATCCCAATGATATAGCACTTTGTTTTCTATGGTATTTTTTTATTTGCTTTTCTATAACACGTCATTATTATTTCTATTTAATTTTATAGCTAATATAATAGTTTATTATTCTACTTTCCAATATGTATCCTTGTTGTAAATTAAATATGGAGAATGCATGTTCTTCTATAGTTTATATATTGTACTCCATTGTATATTTTTGATTCAATACTTCCCCCTAGTTCACTGAATAATCCTATGGGAAACATTTTATCTGATTTGTGCTTTTCTGAAGAACCCTAATTTATTACAGTACCATTATATTATCTATTAGGATTATCTATCATTTTCTAATAAACGTGAGGTTCAAGATCTTTCAGTTTTAGCCTATAAAACAGATTTTTAAAATCCATGCAGAGATATTACTCTTCTGCTTCAGTGCAGGTTTCATTAAATGCATAAATCAAAAATGTCTTTTCGCAGCATAGAACAAATCAGGATCCAAGTAAGTAACTAAAATATTGCTTTTGGTAGGGCTGACATGTTTTCTATCCATTGTCCTGATCAGTTTCCACATATCAGAATGTCCTCATCCAATTTCCAGTTTTATGCACTATCTTTTTTATGTGTTTATTTATCCAGCTAATCAAGGTTTATTGAGCATCTCTCTTACTACAAGATTTTCTATGCCCCCAAAACACATGATGATGACCACAACAAAGTTTATTAGTTCTGGTAACTTACAAGGGGAGAAGAAAGTATAGGAGTTCTTATAGTTGTTCTCTAGGGCCATGTCCGTGCCAGCAACCTGAACACACAACAAAGAGCTCTCTCAGATGGAGCACATCACCCCCAACCTGAACTCTATAGTTGTGCGTTGGGCTGAGAGGTGTATTTTTTTTTTTGCTGGGGCTGCCATAATAACCAAGCATCACAGACTGTGACTTAACCAGGTGGCCTTCACAACAGAAATTAATTTTCTCACGATGCTGGAGACCTGTAGTCTGAGATCAAGGTGTCAGCAAGGTTGCTTTCTTCTGAGGCCTCTCTCATTGGCTTATAGATGGTCCTCTTCCCCTCTGTGTCTTCACATAGCTTCCCATTATGCATGTCAGTGTCCTAATCTCTTCTTAAACGACATCAGTCTCATTGGATTAAGACCCACCTTAATGACCTGCTTGTAACTTAACCTCCTCTTTAAAGACTGTCTCCAAATACAGTTACATTCTGAGGTACTAGGGGTTAGAAATTCTGGAGGGGACACAATTCAGCCTATAACAGAGGGGCAGGGGACAACCGATTTCTCTTAGTAACACAAACAGAACAAAGAGCCTCCAGACCCCAGACCAGGGCTGAGGAGGATGTGCCCCAAGGGCTACGTCCTGCAGCTGAGAGTCCCAGGAACTGGGTCATCATCACTCAAAGTCCTGCTGTCTGTAAAATGTCTTGGTCTAGGTCAGCTGGCTTCTTATTGGGCACCAGATAAGGGGAAGGAGAAAAGCCCCATAGACAGCTAAACCTGTATATAGATGTGTTTCCCTTCACACCAGTTATGTTAACAGGCACTGTTTCAGTTAGTGTGGATTTAGTGGTGAACGAGCTGAGAAGGTCCTTGTGAAACACATTCTAGTTGGGAAACAAAACCTATGTAAAAACAAGAAAACAAGATAATTTCATGTTATGGTAAGTACTTTGTGGCAATGCAAAAGAGGATATTTGAATGGGTTCTGTTTTAGTGACAGAGAGACAGAAAATAATTTTCTGAGATGTGCATGACAAGAAAAGCCATTCGTGGAACTATTTCATTTTTCCATCTTATTAAAAATTAAAAATAGATAGACAGAGGGGAGTGGCTTGGAGGCTGGGAGAAAGCAGTGAAAGGTTAAAGAAGCACAAATTTATAGTAGATAGATGGTCACGGGAGTGGGGAGCATGGCATAGGGAATGCAGTCAGCAGTAATGTAATGGCTACGTGTAGAGTCAGAGGGAAGATAGAGTAATCAGGGGGATCGTTTCATAAACTATATATGTCTAACCAATGTGCTGTATACTTGAAACCAATAATAAAATTTACAAAAAATATATTTTAAAATTTTTAAAAAGAGAGATGTAGATCCCCCTCTCCAAAATATGCATAATATGGTGAGGCAAACGATCCAAAATAGTCGATATGATATTGATGGAGAAGAATAAAGTTGGAGGACTGGTGCTACCCAACATCAAGTCTTATAAAACTATGGTAAACAAAACAATGCATAGTGGGAAATAATAGACAAACAGATCAATGGAACAGAATAGAGAGCCCAGAAATAGACCCACATAAACATAGTCAACTGACCTTTGACAGAGGACCAAAGACAATACAATGGAGCAAAAATACTCTTTCAGCAAATAGTGCTGGACAACTGGACATCCACATACAAAAAGATGAAGCTAGACACAGACCTTACGCCTTTCACAAAAATGGACCATAGACCTAAAAATAAAACAAAAACTATAAAATCCCTGGAAGATAACATAGGACAAAGCCTAGATGACCTTGGATACGGCAACAACTTTTTAGATACAACAACAAAGGCGCAATCCATGAAAAAATAGTTGAAAATTTAAATTTAATTAGAATGAAAAACTTCCACCCTGCAAAAGACAATGTCAAAAGAATGAGACGATGAGCCACAAATGGAGAACATATTTGCAAAAGACACATCTGATACAAGACTGTTATTCAAAATATGCAGGGAGCTCTTAAAACTCAACAATAAAAAAAAAAAAAAGGGCCAAGGACCTTAATAGTCAGCTCACCAAAGAAGATATATCGATAGCAAATAAGCATATGGAAAGATGCTTTATATCGTATGTCATCAGGAAAATGCAAATTAAAATAATAATGAGATACCGTCACATTTGTATTAGAATGGCCAAAATCCAGAACACTGACACCACCAAATGCTGACAAGGATGTGGAGCAACAGGAACTCTCATTCAGTGCAAGCAGAAATGAGAAATCATCCAGCCACTTTTATAAGACAGTTTTATAGTTTCTCATAAAATTAAACATATTCTTACCATGCAATCCAGAAATCATGCTCTTTGATATTTACTCAAAGGAGTGGAAAACTTATGTCCACCCAAAATCCTGCACATAAATGTTTTTGGAAGCTTTATTCACAGTTGCCAGAACTTGGATGCAACCAAGATATCCTTCAGTAGGTGAATGGATAAATGAACTGTGGTCCATCCAGATAATGGAATATTATTCAATGATTTTTTTAAAAATAGTTCTACCAAGCCTTGAAGAGTCATGGAGAAAATTTAAATGCAGATTGCTAACTGAAAGAAGTTCATCTGAAATGGCTACATACTATATGATTGCAACTACATAACTTTGTGAAAAAAGGCAAAACTCTGGAGACAGTAAAAGCATCAGTAGTCACCAAGGATTGGAGATAAAGAAAGAGGTGATAGGTGGAACACAGGAATTTTAGGGCAGTGAAAATACTCCCTATGATATCATAATGATGGATACATGCCATAATACATGTCCAAACCCATAGACAAACATCGGCAAGAATGAACCTTAATGTAAACTATGGACTTTGGTCATAATACATGTCCAAACCCAGAGACAACATAGGACAAAGCCTAGATGACCTTGGATATGGCAATATGTCCAAACATCAGCAAGAATGAACCTTAATGTAAACTATGGACTTTGGACAATTACGATGTGTCATTGTAGGTTCATCATTTATAACAAATGTTGACAGACATGTAGGCTATTCATGTGTGGGGGCAGGAGGTGATGGGAAATGTTTGTAACTTCTCCTCAGTTTTGAATCTAAAACTGCTCAAAATAATAAAGTCCTTAAACACAGCCCCCAAATGAAAACAGAGATAAAAAATCAGCCAAATCTAGAGGAAAACTTAGAATAAAATGCATACCATACACAATACATGCATTTATGAAAGGTGGGCTGAATATTTAGTTCTGAGCTTTACAGCAACCAATGGGAAGAGGACAAGGCCATCTATTACATAATATTCACAAGATGAAAGCAAACCAATGGTAATCACGCTTTCAACATTCCCAATAAACATCTGAGTGCAATGATTCTACACTGGAAATTGAGGAAGAAATAAAGCGAAGTGCAACTCTCTGGGTTTTAGCCATAGTCCTTTTTCCCCCGCCCCCGGAGGGTTTTGATGACTCTGCAGCACTTTCATTCTGCTCTTTGACACTGGACTCTTGTATTCCCCTGTGACCTTTTCTGCTCCATGTTATTTTTCTTGCCTTCCCTTATTTCTCTCAATTTCTACTCATTAATAAAGGGCCAAAAATATTAGAGTGGCAAGCTCAACACTGGAAAATATCTGGTCGGGATTAATAGAGGAGAATAATTCTCATTGCAATTTTTGCCTTCTCTAAAATAGATTTAGATGCATAACTTTCATGCCATACATCATCTAAAATGCTTCAGTAGTTAAGGAATTTCCTTATTTCACAAATTTATCCGATAAAATATTAATTAGAGTGAACACATCACTTATTCAACGATGCATACGTTTAGCAAGAGACTTTTTGTATCATAAACAGCAATTATTTAGTAGGAAATTTAGAAATATATCACCAGCATGTTTTCAAAATATCTTTGAATATGTGCTAACATGTATTACTCTGCTTTGTTGGCTTCCTAAAGGCTAATCACCAGATTTTACCTTCAAAAACTTACTAGATTTTAGCTTCAATAGTCAGTTTTTCATTGCAAATTCTTAAAAAAAAAAAAATTATGTATGCTTACCAGATGCCAACACCAGCCACAACCAGACAGGATAAGGGTGGCTAGCATGATAGTCGCTAGAACATGAAGATAAATTAGCTGTTACGGTGCCAATAATGTAAATTGCTATTGGCCATATCAGTGTCTCTACTTCAGTCCACCAGTGCTTGGGGTAGTGAGGCAGGAACGACCCCCTGAGGACCCAAGAGGAGGCAGCTGGTCAAAAAATTGGACGTGTACTAACTTAATATAAATTTTAGTGACATGGGAGATTCTCAGAGTTCCACTGTGAAGGGATGACTCGAATAAGAAATTGGATGCTAAAGCACACAATTAGGCAGTACAAAAATGTCCCTTCTTTTCTGAGACGCGTATTAAAGCAGGTAATTATTTTTAATGGTCTGTAACAACAGTGAAAACGTCTTCGGTTGAGAAGCTGAAAGGAGTTGCTTAACTCATTAACTCTTTTTAGCTCTATTTATGTCTCTCTGTCCTATCAGCATTGCAATTTTAGAGCAGGCACACACAGGAAGCACTGTGTTAAAAACTAGCTAATAAAGAGGCTCCGTGAGGGTCTGCTGTACGCTCTCCTGTCAGCAAGGATGCAGGGAAAAGCTGAGATGTCAGAATAAAAATCCCAGGTGCTTTAGAGAGTGTGACCCTAATAAAACAGCCGAATTTCCATATACTCTCACTCAGCCTTAGGTGTGGGTCAGTGAGCTGATTTCTGAATTCCTGATGGGGAAGGAAGAGAAGAAAGTGGAGAGAAGAGAGCAAAGGGAGGGGAAGCAGAAGGAGCATGTGGTGGGGAGGACCTCAGATGGCCCCGGTGGTCCTGGACTGCTGGGAATTACCACTTTACATAAGCTCCTGCCCTTGAGGGAGGTCTGAACTCACAGACATACTTCTAATGAAGAGACTGAAGTGCAAACGATGGAAAGTCATTTCCAAGATTAGGCTACACGATTGTGGTCTCTCTCTCTTTCTTTCTTTCTCTCTCTCCCTCTACCTCTCTCTCTCCACCCGCGAACCCCTGCCCTTACCCTGGGAGAAGCTGAGCTGCCATGGGAAGCCCCACACAGCAAAAACCAATGTCTTTGGCACTAACCAGTGATGACCTGAGCTCTAACAACTACCGTGTGAGTGAACTTGAAAGAGGATCCTCCCACAGTTGAGCCTGGGGATGACTCCAGCCTCTCCTGATACCTTGACTGCAGCCTCATGGGAGACCCTGAGCCATAGGCTCAAATCCGTATCTCTATATACATTTATTATAGGACTCGGCTCAAGTGGTAATGGAGGCTGACGAGTCTCACGATCTGCCATCTGCAAAGCTGGAGAACCAGGAAAACAAGTGGCGTAGTTCAGTTCAAGTCTGAAGGCTTGAGAATCACGAGGGCTATTGGCATTGAGTCTCTTCTGAGTCCAAAAGTACGAGACCCGGGAGCACCAATGAGCAAGGGCAGGAAGACATAGATGTCTCAACTCAAGCAGAGAGAGCGAATCCGCCTTTCCTCTGCTTTTTTGTCCTATTGGGGCCCTTAAGGGATGTCATTATGCCTACCCATTGAAGAGGGCCACATGCTTTACTCAGTTCACTAAACAGAAATAATGTTTTACCAATTATCTGAACATCCCTCAGCCCAGTTGAACTGACATAAAATTAACCATTCCCAATTAATTATTTTTTTTGGCAATAAAAAGCATGCTTATAACAAAGTATTTTTTATTTTAAGGAAATATCTAGGTTTATCTATAAAACTATGTAATATATTCTTAGGTTTTTAAAAATTAATATCTTTATAGTTCAAGGTTTGTTTGCATGCTGCTCCTTTGAAGCTCATATCAAAAGTTTCCTACCTCTTTATCATACACTACTCATCAGTCTCCATTATCAATCTATCTTTTCAGTGACCTTGATCTGGACTTATAAAATTTAAAATAAATTTCATCATCACCATTCATTAAGTTTGTGTGTGTAGATGTGTCCATGTGTGGGTTTATAAGCTCTCACACATTGGCCACTGGCTCATTCAGTATTCAAATTTTTAATATCTATATACAATATGTATAAAACATATACGTATATATGTTAATACTGCACTAGTGAATGTCTATAGAGCCCTGAATGTGTTAGCTTTTATCACTATTCTGTCTGTCACCACCGCTTTCGTCAGATGACTCCTTACCTTATTAAGTCCCACCCTTTCTTTTTCCTTGTTCCAGCAAGAAGGTTATCTGCAGTGTGTGACTCTGCAATTCCTAACCCAGCTGTACATGGCAGGAAAGTTCTCCATTTTAGAAAAGAAATTAGGACTTGATTTGTTTCTGACGTTTACGCAGAGGCGATGTGTCGTGGATGCGCCTCGAAAGCTAGGGCTGGGCTCCTCTCGCTGTGTGGAAAAAGGGAACAAGGATAGATTTTCACATAGTTTTAAGTGAATTAATAGCCAAACAACTATATGGTTTACTGCTTCCGGTTTTTGTTTTTTTTTCCATTGACGAAAGCATAATGTTTATGACAAACCAGTTTCTCTCCTCTGTCCCTCATGATGAGCTCAGGTTTCTGTGGGAGGAAGGAGTTTTTTAAAGGTGTTGAGATGCTCTGGATGGAGTGTTTTCTGTTTCCTCAGTGCACTCGCTGCTGAAGTAATTCATCTAATTCTGCACTACTCCATAAACAAATTCGCCAAATAATTAAGTGAAAAATAATTTAAATCTGGCCATCGGACTATCTGGGCATCGTGAATGACATTTTTATTGGTGGCTGTAAATTATACAGTACTAACACTGAGTTTAATCTCAACGCGTTTAAATCAGAATTTAAATATTGAGATTTTTCTCTTAGGCTTTTTTCACCCACCCCTCTGGAAACTGCATTTTCTCTCATGTACTTTGAGAGTTTGTGTGACACTGGTTTCCTAAGACAAGGTATGTCACTTAAAGGGAAGCTAGTTTGTTGTCATTGTTGTTTTCTGAAACTAAGGTTTTTGACAACATTAAATGCAACATCTTCCAGCATCTTCAAGGCAGCATCTGGACGATGGTTATAGATGAACATTTCTCATTTCATTGACTGAATACAAAGCCATTTATAGGGCAACTTATCACATAAACACCCGTTGGCATCTTATAATAGAAATCAATAACATGGCAAAAAAGAAGACATGCAGTTTAACCATATGCTACACCAGAAAGGAAATAAAAAAATATCCTGTGAACTTCTTAAACACTTAGTGTATACCGTATTTACCTTGCACTGATGCCTGATGTATACATTTAATTTTTGTTAGTCTTTGGCAAAAGGAGAGAGAAATGTTTTCACAATAGGATGATTAGAAAAAAATAACAATTTTAAGGTTCAGGAAACATTTTCAGATTTCGTACTGTTTTTAATTGCGCTCTCACTCATTGATGTCTGAAGAAATATTTTTGAGATGTGAAAGGAAGGGGGGAGGGGTCCATTTATCAGTAAGAAGAAGTTTAGGAAGAGGCAGAAAATGATTGTCTAGCCTGAAGGGTGGCCCAGGTGGGAAGGTACGTGGACAGGTGGGGCAAACTAATTGTCCTAGGAAGGGAAGATGTGGAGCGGGGCAAGGTGAGCAGGACCTGGGAGTGTTAATATAGCTGATATGCTGGACCAGAGTAAGACTTCAACACTGAAAAAAAGATGGCGCTTCCCCAGCTGAGTCAGGATGGTGCATGTGCCAGCTCAGTGTGGCTCAGCCAGGTGATGGCTGAGGCAAAAATGAGGGCAGTGACTCTGGAACATTAAGAGTGACCCTAACAGGCAGCCATCGTTTAGAAAAGAGGTGTCTAAATGGCATAAAAAAAAGGCAACATGCTTGGCTTTGAAGGATAAAATTCAGAGCATCCAAATTTGGACAAGACACACTGAAAGACCTAATATGGCCTTCTTACCCAGGGCAGCTGGGGCAGAAGAGAGAAAGCGGAGGGAGCTGGGGTCCCCAGATTGATTGATAGTAGTGGAGACACCATGGGGACTGGCGGTTTCCTGCTAATTAACTCCCAAGGGGTTCACAGTCTTTATTTTGTCTAGGTATCTTGAAGACAAGGCGATGATGTCTAGTAGACAAGCTAAGCCTTCAAAAATAACTCCAAAGACATTGGCATTCAGAAGTCCCCAGTCTAGAGAAGGCAGACACCTGATTTGTGTTTTAATGTTAACAGAAATCCCAGTCAAATGTTCCATCATCTCTTGCAATAATAATTGGCTGATATGCTCTTTTAGGTTCTATAGCTTTTATTATTTAGTATGAGAATCCCACATTCCCTAGAGATAGAGTTGTTTTGTTTGTTCATTTTTAGTTTTCTTTGAATTGTTTAGCATTTGTTATTGTAATTCACATTTACTTTTGTGATTTTTTAAAAAAATAAACAAAAAACCCCTTTTAGAACATTATTTTATAATTTGGTTGTAGTTTTAATGCAGTCACGAGAGGAGGCAAACCCTGCTTTTACGTAGCCCACCATCTTGACCAGAAGTCTAAGCAGCATTGTTTTAAATTTATAAAATGATAAGCCATGATCTCCTTAGTCTATTGTAATTTTACATTTCACTTCCAAATGCTTTCCTTTCCTTTCGCTCTTTTGAAGCACTTAGCTTTTGTCTAGATAACGTCTCAAGAAGCCAGGACTGATTTCCTTTTCTTCTCTTTTATGTTTTACATCATTAAAATATAATTTACATACCATAAATTTTACCCTACTTTAGTGGTTTTTAGGATATTATAAAGTCATGCAACCATCACCACCATCTAATTCCAGGACATTTAATTGCCCCCAAATAAACTTCATATCCATTAGAAATCTCTCTCTATTCTTCTCTTCCCCACCCCCTAGCAACCTCTGATCTACTTTCTGTTTCTCTGGATTTGCCTATTCTGAGACTTCGTATAAACAGGATCATATACTATATGACCTTTTGTTTTGCGTCTGGTTTCTTTCATTTAACAGTTTTTTTTCAAGGTTCTTCCATGTTTTAGCATGTTCCAGTACTTCATTCTTTTTTTTTTAGCTGAATAATATCTTATTGGATGGATATATCATATTTTGTTTATCCATTCATCAATTCATAGGTATTTTTTTTTATCTTTTGGCTATTACGAGTAATGCTGCAATGAAAATTCATGAACAATTTTATTTGTGACCATATATTTTTATTTATATTTGATATACACAGTGTTGGTTTGCTAGGGCCACCATAACAAAATACCACAGACTGGGGAGCTTAAACACCAGAAATTTATTTCCTCATAGTTCTGGATGCTGGATGCTCAAGATTAAGGTGTCAGCAGATTTGGTTTCTTCTGCGGCCTCTCTTCTTGGCTTATAGATAGACGACTTCTTACTGTGCCTTCATATGCTCTTCTCTCAATCTGTGTCTTAATCTCCTATTTTTCTAAGGACAACTGTCATATTAGATTAGAGCCTGCCCTGTAGAACCCATTTTAACTTAATTACCTCTTTAAAGACTGTCTCCAAAAACGATTACATTTTGAGGTACTGGGAATTCAGACTGCAATATATGAATTTTGAAGGAACACAATTCAACTTATAACATATACTTAGGAGGGAAATTGTAGGGTCATGTGCAATTTTCTATTTAGCCTTTTAACTCTTCAACAGTTTTCAAAGCAGCTGCACAATTTTACATTCCTACCAGCTATGCAGAAGTGTTCCAATTTCTCCACATCCTTACCAACACTTGTTATTGTCTGTCTTTTTGGTTATTGGCATTCACAGAAGTTAAACCCACCTTTTCGTGAGTTTTCTACTTCCTCATATTTCTGTTTCTCCTCTCACAGGGTCCTAGTTGACTGTGATGCTAACAGGTTTATGTGTACGCTTGGCATATCCTAAGGGCTTAAGTATTTGATGATTGGTCTGGTAGTATTAGTAATTAAAATAGGTAGGGGATTGCTACAAAGACTGATGAATTATGTAGGTTATTAACAATAAAAAAAAAACTGCACAGACATCATGAAAACATTATTACTGAGAAAACAGGTAATTCGAATGAGTAGTTGAAATTTATTAACATATTATTCTGCCTAAATTTGAAAACGGCCTATATAAAGCCAATAAAACACTTACTGCTTTGTCCTTTCAATGATACCTTTTTGCTTAGTGAAAAACATGACAACCGGCATGAAAGTACTTTCCCAGGTGAAATGCATTTTGGGGAATGTATCCTCCATTGTAATCATTTCTCTTTCAGAATGGAACTTATTAGGGAACAAATTGTCTACATGAGTTAGAAGTCCCTTATGTATATCTATTTGCATTCCAATGAAGAATTTCTGAACTTAGTTTTTAAGTTAATTTATAGTTGTTCTGGAAGACCATAATACCTTCATTTAATTGCATTTAAGAATATTTATTTTTGCAATAGTCAACAAAGAAACCATTAAAACTCAAGCAAAAGTATTCTACGAAGAGCTATAAGTGGAAATGATCTTTCTTTTTTGCCAGGTGTCTGGGAAAGAAGTTTACATTTTGCCTGAGGCCAATACTTTCATAATGTCTTCTTAATACCTTTGAAACTTACATTGATGCTAAAACAAATAAACCGATAATATTATTCTAAATACCATTATCTCATTTCCATCTAGACTTTTTTTTTTTAATGGCAAATTAATCCAATCCGAGTTTCTTCCTTGGGTGTATCTTATTGGTCTGGTCACACTCAGAAATTCAGCCCAGTCGTCATCTCCTGTGTGAAGCTTTTGTGGATGCTGTCAGCAGAATCCCTTCTCACTTCTGTGTTCTGCTTACGCCTTCTCGTAGCCTCGTCACCACCAGCGACACAAATTCTGCATGTGTCCATCTCTTCATTCAGTTCTATAGTCATCAAGGATGACAGCACATCAATAGCGCGTGAAGAGCTTTTCAAATATTGATTCCCCCCTGGGATCCTGGCAGGAAGAGCTAAGTGCTGTCCCAAACTGAGCAGATTTCTTCCAGTTTCTTGGTGTTGAAGCTCCCGTTTATCAGCATCTGGAGAGGAGCAAGAAGCCATTCTCCACTATGAGTTTAAGATGGACCATTCTTCCTTCCCTTTTCACCTCTCCTTTGCCTTTCTGTGGTCTGACTCTGCCAGAGGAGGAGTTTGTAAATGAAGAACTTACCAATTATGCATTTCCTAGACACATTTAAGGAGGTGGATCTGGGATGGGCTTTTTAGAAAGGGTTAGTTGAAAAGACATTCTCAATGAAATAGAAAATGGAGATATTTTTTATTGATCACGTGTTATGTATTAGGTAGTTTTCAAGGACTTTATAATAATTTAATTCTCCCTATGATTCCATAAAGCATGTATTACTATCCTGACTTAAAAGATGAAGGATATCATCAGAGAAATTGAACAGATTGCTTGAGATCATACATTAGTAAGGGGCTGGGATGGGGCAAAGGTCTTGTTTTATGTTTATTTTTTAATGTTTATGTTTTTTATTTTATTTGAGTTATGCTATTATTTATATTATTTATTATTTTGTGAATTATTATGTTATTTATTATATTATTATGCTATTATTTATGTTAATATGTTAATTATATAAATTACCATAAATGCTACCACAAATATTAACATAACATGTTAATATTAACACAATAATATTTTTTACGTTTGCATCAAGTTAGGCAAAAGAATAAATACCCATCCTAAGTCAGAATAACCATGTCTAAATGGAAGTGTGAAATTTTCCAGTTTACCATCTTTAGTAAGTGCCCAGGCCTAACCAGAGTCTGCTGGTTGCTGTGTCATATGTTAGTTTTCAAACAAAAGACAATTTCTTCACTATCAACATGGCAGCTCTGTGTGTCTCTGTACATGTACATGTGTGTGTTTCTGTATGTGTGTGTGTGTGTGTGTGCGCGCACTGGATATAATGTCTGTGGTAAGGGTGACTGGTTCTTCTTTAGGGCACAATGTGACTCTTGTACATGTGAGCAGCAGACTCCCCAAGTGTTCTCCTGAGTTCAATCTCAATTTTTCTCTCAAACGAATCCCTTTTGTTTGAAGCAGTGATACTGTAATTGTGGCATGCTTACAGTTTGGGGGCGGAGAAGCTTCTACCTGGGGGCGGAGAAGCTTCTACCTCGACATGACACATCTATCAGAGATTTGTTAAAGCAAACATGGCTATATTATGAAGAATTAGGGTGAAGTTGGGTGTGGGGTCCACAGAATTGCCTTCATAGGCATGAACACATTCATATAGTGTTGTGTAAGGACTACATTGGAAAAGATCTTGATACATAAGCATCAATTAAGGCATTGTATCAGGATGTCTACCACTTCCCAATGTCTGCTCATCACCTTGAATTTAGAGTCTTTGGTGTTATGTCCGTAGCACAGCTTCTCAGAAGAATACAGAGGTTCTGTGGATATAGGAAGCTTGGAACAACCCATAAAATGAAAGATCTTTAAAAAGGAGGTGGTAAGGTGCTCTGAATGAGTATTTCAAACTGTCTGTGGTAAAGAACCATATACTCTTCCCCAGATTGTTGCAGACCAATATCAGTAGATGTAACTCATTGCTTGCATTTGACAATGTCACACTGGTTTACACCCTGTTCCATGAGATGTGTTCACCAATTATACATGTTGATATCAAGCAATGTCAAGTCGTACGCAAGTGTCTAAATGTTCACTTCCAATTTCTTTTCTTATCAAGGAATAGATCACAGTTAGACCAGTGCTGCTCTATGGACCACACTTTAAGTAGCGCTGCTACAGAGAAGTTCACTTACTAGGCAGGCCCACCCAAGGCCAACGGTGCCAGTAGATGTTACGAGGATGTAGACACTGTTGAGGTAACACTTTAGATCATGTTTATATATGTACCAGGATAATCTAACTCAAGGATAGTCCTTACATAACACTGTATTGTTTGGGTGTTAATGGTTTCTTGACCATTTTATTCCTTATCACATAGACCCAATAAGGGCAACAGCTATTCTGACCTGAAGTGTGACTCCCTTATATAGAAATGGCACACAAGCAAATATTGTAGCTGCAAAAGCAAGCTACAATACAAGCAAGCCACAAGCTATTGGGATCATTGTCCATATCTATATATTACCACAGTCAGTAGTCTTAGCAAACTTGCAAAAATGAGAGAAATTGTGGGTTATTTCTAGGGAGAAACACCATGGCTGGTGACAGAAAGCAGAGAAAATGGTACTGCGTAGGTAGAAAATTTGGGGGGAAAGAACAGAAATCTTTAAAAGGATTCTATAAAACTTTGATCTCCCCCACCCTTTTCCTACAAAATCATCTTCTTTTTCTTTAAGGCATTTTGGAGTTTGATTTATTTTTAGAATTTTTCAACTGCCCATTCCTGGGGTGATTAAAGGTGATGACAGAAAACAGAGGCTATTTAAATAGAGAGAGTGCTAAAGTAAAGAGTGTATTTACTTGATCTGTGTATTTAATTTCCTCAGCATGAAAATCAGCATCAATCATCTGTGTTTTATTATTTGAGTGACCACATTATTTGGCTTTCACTCAACATAATATTCATCACGTGAGCGTTTTGACCCTGAGATCATTTAGTTCTAGTTCTCTCTTCTCTCTGTTGTTTTTCTGTTTGTGGAATGTGTATTGGAGAGGCTGTAAGACTTTTCCTTTTCAACATTTTGTGTTGGATGTAAATGTCTGTGAGATGACTAAATTGAGTGGATTGATTGGGGATGAAGTTTGGGTGCAGAAAATAATCAGGTTGAGGCAGCAGCTTTAGATACTAAGGTAAACATTTGATCTCCAGTATGACACCAAGATAGCTCCAAAACTTGTTTATAGCCAAGCATTTGATTACTGAGCAAGTTCTTTCTCTCCCTTGATCCCAGGCAGGGTGCCCGTATTGTATGTAGGATTTTCTACCTCTCACTTCTCCCAGCCCAGTAATTTTAACATCTGTGTGTACTTTGTAAGACAAGCCTGGAAGCAAGATAAGGAAAAATTAGAAACAGCAACACTGCTTCTTTCAGGAAATAGGCATAATTCTTGGCATCCCGTACCTACAGATTGCAACCTTTTTGTTGATGTGAAACCACAAGAAAGATGGAAATCCCCATGCTCCAAGTTGCTATCATTGGATTGGATTCTAGGCATAGGGGAAATGAAAGAGGACGTACACAATTTTCTAAAATGTAGTGAACTTTTAAAATGGAGACAATCAGTTGAAAATTAATCTTTTTCATGAAAATACCTACGGTCTCTGAAAAATATGCATTTCATTTTTATTTGAGACACCCACAGAATCATGAGCTTTGAAGAGAGATGGCAGTTTTACATTTATAGGTCAATTAATTGGTAGTTTTGAGCACAAATTGGTACAGCCTGTGACCTGGAAAGCAGGTGGGAACATGGGGGTGAGTAGACACTGACTGTTCATTACAGAGACTCAGAGTAGATAATACTCCGAAGGCCAGCCAAGCATGCGAGGTAGTTGAGATGGAGGAGTGCGAGAAAGCATTTATGGAGAATTCAATATGCTGAATTTCGAAGCATCGTGTTGAATTCTCCCTGCCGAATACTGTCCTAGAGCACTCTTCGATTTCCAAGAGTAATATAAACAGGGCTATTAGCGTTAAAATATTTCCTTGGATTCCTCTGTTGGCAGTTACTGTATTTCATTTGATCTAAGTTGACGTCAGTTATAAGGGAGAGCTTATATCATTGCCACTAAGAAAGAAAAAAAAAGCATTCTGATTAAACTAGGACACAATCATGACTTCTCATTGAGACTTTTTTGTTTTGTGCTTTTTGTAAGAGCTTTATTATACTTGATTAATTAGTCACGCCAGCCTCTTATTACTTTGAAATATCTTTTTATCTTTTGTAGGGATGTGGCCATTTATCCTGCTTTCCACTGCACCCTTGGTGTGTGCTAGGCAGTCTTTTTGTACATATTTCTGTAATAAAATTTTAACAAAGCTTTATATTTCTGTGGAGTCTATCCTCCCTTAGGTTCCACAAACCTCTTTTTTTTTTTGAAAGAAAATATGTCTGGATATAGTTTTGAATGAAATCAATATCTTGAAGAAATGTTTACACCCATGTTCATTGTAGCATTATTGACAATAGCCAAGACATGGTAACAATTTTAAAGTCCAATTACAAGTGAATGAAGAAAATGTGATATATATACATACATATATATACATATATATGTGTATATACATATATATACACATATATATGTGTGTATATATATGTATGTATACATATATATGTATATATGTGTGTGTATGTATGGACATATGTATGTATACGCACATGCACATGTATATATGTATATATCCATCTCCGATATAAATATATCATATGTGAGAGTTGTAAATCCTCGTCATAGATACGGAAACAACCATATAAGTGTCCATTGATGGATGAATGAATAAAAATGTGGTATGTAATATATCTTTATGATCCAGAAATAGACACACCAATTATATATACATACAATGAAATACTATTCAGCCATAAAAAATAAGGAAATTCTGCCATTTGTGATAGCATAAATGGGTTTTGAGGGCATTATGCTAAGTGAGATAAGTCAGACAGAAAAAGACAAATACTGTATGATCTCACTTATATGTGGAATCTAAAAAAAAATACACTTTTAGAAACAGAAATTGAATTTGTGGTTGCCTGAGGTGGGAAGAAGGCAAAATGGGTGAAGGTGGTTAAAACTTCTGTAAGACTTATAAGCTCCGAGGATCTATTGAACAACATGGTGGCTACAGCCACCAATACCGTTTTGTACATTTGAGAGTTGCTAAAAGAGTAGATCTTAATGTTCTTAGCATGAAGATAAAGACTGCTAACTATATGAGCTGATGGATATTAACTAAACTTATTGTGGTAATTATTTTAATATATATATAAATATCTCGAATCATTGTATTATACATATTAAACTTAAATAATGTTATATATCAATTATATCTCAATAAAACAGATTCAGTTTAATGCTGATTCATAATACAATATTTTAGAATGCATTTTAAATTGATGTAAAGCTCATGTGGATATTACCAAAAGTGAACACTACTAAATTAAATGGGCAAATAAACCACTCTGACCAAGATCGAGCATTAATAGGCAATGCCAACTATTGCATGGTCACCAGCAACTGGAAGAAACTGAGTATAAGACATGTCCAGCTATCAGAGAAGTTAGAATATTAAAAAAAAACATATTTTAGCAATGATGAAAATGATTGAGTAGTATCAATAGGACCCTAAAATATGTATTATGTGTAACTAATATATGTATAACCAGCTCTCGCTATATTTTAAAGAACTATATGAATGCTACGTTATGTAACTGAATGATGTGAGTATCACATAAAGTGTGTTCAGGTGAGAATTACATTAAGAATGTGGACAATATGTTTTTCTATGCTATATCTCTTCATATTCCTCAGTTCCTTATAAAAAATAAGCTTTATTCAAGAAGGCATTTTTGCTTTGCTTCTGCTTACTTGTATGTGGTGATCTTTATATTGATAAGTTGCAAAACAACAATTTTTGAGTCATTTTATTCTTATATTAACAAAATAATATATTTATACAAAAGTTAGGAATGCAACAAAGCACAAAAAATGAAATCAAGACAAAACTTACTTTTGATGCTATCCTCCAGTGATAAAAGTAGCCTCTGTCACCTAATGATAAGGGGCATTCAACACATATTTTTCATAAGACATGGACTCTTCAATAAATGAAATCTTATTCCTACAAGTAACTTTGTAGGAAAAGTAAGAATTATGCAAATAACCACAACGTGAGGTAGCGTGCTGAGTGTCATGAGCGACGTACTGAGGACTAAGGAGTCTGGATAAGAGAATGTTACACAAGGTTGGAGGCAGTCCTAGGAGAAAACATTCTGAGGAGGAGGTAATACTTGATCTGAATCTTTATCAATAGGATGTTCAAGTTTGTATGGAAAAAGCAGGCATTTCAGAAGGAGGGAACTAACTGTTGAGTCAACAACCAAACTAGAAGTTCAATTAGGCCAATGGAGGGGTCACTGATTCTGATTCTAAGTGCTCCAGCTTTTCCTGGGCATGTAGTAGGATTCTGCACCTTCTAGAAGCTGGGCGTGGTGCACTTAGACGGGTGAAAATTTAAAGGCAAATGCATAACTCCCTACATTCTGCCCTAACGATGTTTACAAGGGCGACTGCTCTGTTTATGGAGATTCATGACTGATTCTGATCAGCCAAGCCCCACCCAATCCCCCAGTGAAAATGATACCAAGAAGAGAAATAAAACTTACTTGATTTAATCCACTGAGATTTGGGGAGAGTGTTTATTACTGCAACACGAGCTAACATACTGTGACCATTATAGCTAGAGACAGAACATGTGAAAAGAAAGAGCTAAGGCAAAAATATCGTTAGGGCTGAATCATTTAAATGCTCAGATATCATAAAGGAATGTGGATATCTGGACTTCACATTATAAGCAGTATAGAGACATTAGTGTTTTTGTAGTTCATTTTGTTTTTAATAGGAAAATGGTGTTATCAGGTGTGCACATTAGGAGGATTTGTTTTGCAGTGTTCTGCAGAACGGGTTGGAGGAAGTACAATAATCAAGGAAGGGCATTGAATAAGAGATTTTGCTATGGTAGTTGCCATAGCAAAAGCGTGAGTTTTAATTAAGCTAGCAACAGTGAGAAGAGAAAGAGATTTTACGAAAACAATATAGAGGTCAAGTTGGAGAGATTTTCAGACATAGCAATTATTACATGACACTGTCTTTGGAAGTTGAATTGCGTCCCCGAATCTATACGTTTGAGTCCTGAGCCCCGGTAGCTTCGAATGTGGTCTTATTTGGAAGTAAAATTGTCTTTGCAGAGGAAATCAAGTTAAAGTGATGCCATTAGGTGTATCCTTATCTTATATAACGTGCGTCCTTATAAAAGGGGATATTTGCCACAGAGACAGACATGCAGAGAGGAAAAGTGACGTGAGGAGCCACAGAGAGGATGGCCGTCTGCAAGCCTAAGAGAAACCCCGTCAGAAACTTCTCTTGCAGCCCTTAGAAGTAACCAACCCTGTAACACCTTGAGTTCAGCCTTCTGGTCTCCAGAAATGTGAGATGATACATTTCTGTTTAAGGCACCCTGTCTGTGGTATTTTGTTTTGGCAGCCTAGAAAACTAATATAAGTAATTAAAGTATTTAAAAATGTTAGCCTCTTTGATCTTTAAAGATTTCAGACTTCCCCTTCCTTCTATATCTGCTTCCAGTATAGTCTAAATTAAGTCAGAAGCCAGGAGTAACTTTCTGCTCCTCAGTGGGCAGACCAAGTCGTTCCAGCCAACTGACCTCTGTCTAAATTCACATCTTATCCTTTACCTACCTATTGCCTCCCTTCTCATATTAGAAAGATGGTAAAGCTTAACATGTTCTTGAAAACCCAAGCCTGACCTTGAAAGATGGGATAAGAAGGTTACATTTAAAAAAATCCAGACAGTCCTGAATTCTCCTTAATTGAAAAAAAGCCCTTTGGTGTGATGAATGCAGTCATTAATTTAACATCTAGCTCCATTCAAACCTTTTACAATCAACTTTTGAGTTAAAGGCATCAAGGTAAAAGCCTGCCAGACCTTCACAGATTTCCCGTTTGATAGGAATGGGCTGCACGCTGGGGATTTTTACTTGCTATTCTTTAAATTCTAGAGAATGCAGACAATGATGTGAGAAATTTTTTATGGGAATACAGGGCTTTAGGTCAGTGATGCTTATAAACTCTTATATGTCAAATTTTCGTGTCCAACAGTTGACAGACTATTACCTGATGAAATAATATTTAACGACTCTTTGAGAGACCTGCACTAGAAATATCAAAGTTATTTTCTTTGTAATCTTAATTTGCTCCTGGATTATTCAACCTCTTTTATTTTGCAATATGACTATTGAATCAAACTGGAACAGAAAAGTTGTCTCAGTAAGCTCTCCAATTAAATTTTTATCCAAAGCTTGCTTCATTAATTAACTCATTTGTTTCATTCATCCATAGTATGGATACAAAAACCTTAGTTTTAAAATGCCCATCTGGATTCCCATTATAAGATTTTTGGATATATACTGGTTTTATTCAAAAAATTAACTGAAAGACAGCCTTCAGAGAACTCAGATTTATACAATAAACTATGTTTTAATAATTTGACCAAGACTATTGGCAGTGTTTGAAAGTTAGCCCCAAATTATGATGTCCTTGGAAATTAGGCATACTAAAAGCCTGTTCTAACACTCCTTGACATGTGAGTTAGTAAAGATGTTTCAAAAATCACATTAACAAAATATTTAATATTTATGTATTCACATACTCAGAGTCTTGTTATGAGAGTGTTTCACGTGTAAGATGAACTGAAGGAGAGAATTATTCACTCAGCAAACATCTAATGGAGCCCCATGGATAAAGCAATATTTTAATTATTAGGGATTAAAAGAATAATGAGACAATGCTATTGGCACAGGGTCGAAGGAGGCATATGTATAAGTGAATAATAGAAATATAGTGTAATAGACATAAACACACACATTTATTAAACCACTGGTACTACCTGGGTCTGGTGTGTTGGAATAGATTTAAATTTATACTTGATTTATCTTTTATGAACTAGTAGATCATTTTCAATAAGGAAATCTGGGGGGATAGTCTAAGCAAAGGAAACAGCATAAACCAAGACCCAAAAGTGTAGAAGCGTTTGGACAATTTGGGGCCTGGAACAGATCATACTTGGTTAGAGAGAGAACTGGCTGTGCAAAGAGCAAACGGTATAGATTCGAGTAGGATAGTCATCTAAATAACAGGGAATTGGGGGATTATAGAGTCGATGAAATGGAAATTGAATCCAGTAGTCACACTGACTCAACCAGGACATGAAGCCAGAGCGAAGCCAATGTGGGGTCATGTCGAGCACGCATAATTGTGTCATTGTAGTCTTAGCGCTGACACTGAGTGGGTCATCTTTGCCAATTAACTCAATCTCTGTGAGCATATCAAATGAAGTGTCTGACTCAGAGGGTCTCCAAGCCCAGTAACAGCTTTAAAAGACAAGCTGGATCTGCGAGAGGACTACTTTGGTAGTTACTGGATGTTAAAACCTGTACACACTTCATCAAATATATGCATAGGGTACCATCAGAGAGACCAACTAGAAAACAATGGTAAATACTGATATTTGATACACAGTTTGATATTTTTCTTAGCATTTAAAGAGCCTTGAAGTATTTATTTAAAGCTCTCTTACTGTAGTAGGCACTTTTGTATAGATTTTTGAGTACCTAGAACCACCGGATGCCTCTCCTATGAGTGACTTTCCATCTTATGCGTTCCACGTCCTTAAGGTAGGAGCCAGGAACTTAGTTTCCCACTTCCTTTGCAAATGTGGCTTAACACATCATGTCAACTCCATCATTTAGAAGCATATGACCAAAGTTTCATTTTAGAAGACAGTGAGCTGGGGTAGGAGGAATCCATGCAGTAGAGACATCTGTCTTTTCAAGGTAGCAATTAGACAGGTCCTGGCAGAGGAATCTGCCACCCAGCATCAAGCTCAAGCATCCATGCCACTGACATCAGCAACCAGACTCCACTGCCGTAGTCAGCCAACGTGACTTGGTGTAGCCAGCCAGCTGTATAACCTCCAAGTGTGGTTCTTGACCCTTCTGGAAAGTGTGTGAGCTACCTATGTTGTTTAGTTAATCTCTTTCTGCTTAACCTAATGAGGGGGGATTCTAGTATCTGCCTCTAAGAATCCTTTCTAATCTGGCAATCTGAGTCCTTTATCCTCTAACCCCATTTTGTCAAACTTTTTTTTTTTTTGCTCTATGAGATAGAGCTGTCCACGAGTCAGTGCCAGAACCCTATTCCTTTCGGAATAAATAAAAATATATTTCTTTCAAGTGATCTTTTGATGGAGACAAAAGTGTCCAGTCTTCAAATAAAGCATCTCAGGACTCAGCGGTGAGTCAATCTGGTGCTACTGGGCTTCTCTTCTGGCTGTCATGTCCTCCAAAATCTGATGCAGCAAATTAGTCTAAGGGAACACCCGATGAAGCTTAAAATTTCTTGATGGAGAGATTGAGTGATGGAAAGTGTAAGGGAAAAAGGAATCAGAAGGAATAAGGGCAAAATGGATCTATGATGAGAATAAATGACTCAAACAGTTGGAAGAAAAGAAGGCAAAAGAAAGTATAACATGGGTCGATAATTGTCTGCTGGGGACTTAGGCATTGGAAGGATGCTCTACGCTTAGACATGTCCCAGGTGCCACCATACCTTAATTTATTTTGATTAATTACTGCTCTCTTCAGTTGTCCCCTTTAAGATGGATGTGTCAAGCATAAGTAACCCACCAAGTCATTAACAACTGTGTGAGACAATGAGCAGAGCCTCGAGATTCTTGGTGCCTGGTTTACACCCTTCCCTTGTAGCCCTGGCCTTTTTAATTGTACCCCACATTCTTTCACTCTCCTTTTCCTGAAAAATTGCCCTATGTATAACTTCCCATCCTGTTTTCACAGGCTTTCACAAGGATGTATTTAAATATAAAGATATACTCTCCATGTAACCGTAATGGAACTTTGCTTCCCCAAAGGTATGGAACTCTTGGATGGGGCACCCTTTTGATCCTTTTTATCCCTTATCATCTGTATCTGTACCACCTCTACCTGTTCTATGAGAGGCATCTTCTGTTTTGCTTTAGCCCAATTTTCTTACAGCCCATGGCCACAGAGTGGTACCACCGGGCCCTAATGGAGCCTTATCTAGTAGGCTCAGGTACTGTCTTTGTTGTCCTTTCTGGCCATCAAGCCTGACGTTGGCTCACCTTAAGGTCCTCTCCACTTTATTTTCTTTACTCTGCACTTCTGTCTCCTCGGACACCTTAACTGTCTTCTCACAGCCTCCTCTCTACCGCCATGTACGTAACTGCCATATGGAGTGCGTTGTGATGGATTATTAGGACACGCGTATGATGATCTGGATGCAGAATTTGTTTGTGCAGAGTCTGATATGGCCACTTAAGGTGTACAGAATTCGATATGACTTCGATTCTATGGGGCTCTATGACAGAAGAAGCAAATAGTCCTCAGGGGCCCTAACCAGGATATCGATTCTCCAAAACAGCACTTCTCAGAGTTTTTCTCCATGGAGGGTCCATGACAGATGCACTTCCAAGGGAGATTTCTACTGGCAATTCTGAGATAACCTATTGTCCTTTCTTTAAGACAGGATAACCAAATGCACTTCTGATTAAAGAGATTATAGGGAGTCTGTGCTAAATGGAAACATGTCAGTCATTCATGGATGTTAACTCAAGGTGGTAGCGTCACTGTAGATTAGAGCACACTGGTAGGAAGTGGCAGCTCAGCCTAGATTCTATTACAGTAGTTCTTGTCTACCTCCTAGTTGCCTCCCATGCTTGCTGTTCTAATTATGACTGTTTACTCCATTTGCCTTCTTACTTCACCTTTTTGTAATTACTTCCTCTTTTGGCATATATATTAAATATTATAAAAAATACTCACTTTCAGTAATGGTGCCTTTTCAAAATTATATCTTCTATGCTAGGAAGTGATGAGATATCTGAAATCTGTCGGCCATCCATTCTCACCTAAACCCACCCACTCGGCACTTACCTAACTAGATTTTCTGGAAACAGATAAGTAAGACAGTGGTCCAAATCTTTACCTGGCTCTGCTGTCAGCAAAGCTGGACTTATCCTCACTTTGTAAGGGGCAAAAGATGACTCAGCTAAGCATATTTCGTGATAGTAGCACAGGTGAGCTACAAAGCAGCATAATGGTATTTTCCACCTCTATGCTATGATTCCCCTCAGCCACACACCTTGAGGGCTGTTGATAATAATTAGATACCTGTGTAGGGTGAGGGCTCACTGTTGTCTCATCCCTAAATCAGTGAAAATCAGACATGTTCACGAGGAAGACTCAACATGCTTCGTATCTTAAACACATTCTAAGCCACACTGGATTTCAGTTTTTATGTAAAACTTATATTTAATGAGATCTCACATTGCTACATATCCTGAGGAATGGGGAATGCAAACTCAGATGGTGAATGTAGTCTGGCTTTTTAATGATTATTTTTTTGGTAATTTACAGAGAGTGTGTTATTTCAACTGAAGACATAATTTAACCAAATGAGGTCTTCCAGAATCCTCTCAATGTGGCACAAAGTCTTACACAGAGCTCTACATCTATTTCAGCTTACTACATATGTACTTATATATGTAAAATTACCTCCCTACAATTTTAATTTTTAATAATGAGAAGCTAAAATAAATGTCCTTATTTTAACTAGTTGTTACATTACTTCTGTAGAAAATGTTTTTAAAATATTGATTTTCTCATTCATTTTGAAAATATTTCCAGTAAATTTAGCCTCAGATGGAATTTATTTACTTGTCTATATAACTCTAATACTGTGCAATTTTTCTTTCTGAAATTGTCATAAATAAGAATGAGGTTTGCCTTTAGCTGGTGTCATTTTATATGACCGAAAGAGGTTAGTTATTGCTGAGTCTAAGTGGAAAGACGTTAGTAAGTTGATACTCATCAGAAAGATCCATTTGTTATTTCTGTCTCTAATTAACTATAATAAATTCACTTTAAGAGGCTTTGCTCATGTAATGTGTAATGCTTCATTACATAATTGAATGACATGGGCTTTATCACCCATGTTTATGTTCAATGGAACAAAAAAAGCTGTGCAGTCAGCCCTAACGACATTGTCCAGGTTCTCCTATCTGGGGATAACGTTGGAGGAGGAGCTTTTCCACATGGTCCATACTATTCCTTTGTCATGATATGTGATATGCATGAAGATGCTGGTGTCATAATTTTTTCCTCATGAATTTGCCTGTAGTACAAGCTGAGTTTCATGAGCTTTTAATAATTGGTTTCCATGCAAAGTGTTGGCTTGCCTCTATGGCTTTTGGTGAAAATCTGGCTGAAGCTGTGTGTAGTTGCCACTCTGTAACTCAAAGATATGCTCCTTCTGCATCTTCTCTGCTGGGACCAGACCTCCCAGTACACGATTATGTTGAGGAAAACAAAATTTACACAGTCTTACAATGCTTACAGGGTGGCACCACTACCATCACCAAGTTGACACTTGTCTAGAAGCTACTGTTAATCACTTTGTGCCCAATAATATGTGCCAATAACACACACACATATTTATGTACATATAGACATACATGTGTGTAAGATGACATATTGCATAACAGATAATACAAACAATTCTATTTTCTATAATTACTAAATTTTTAAATGTGTATATATAAAAAGAATTACAAAGAAGACACCAATGTTTTCACATACTAATATCCCAAAGGCAGGGTTTCTATGGTGGCAGAAAAAAACAGTAAAATCCAACAAGCAAATTCTGGCTTCTGTTTTTAACTTGTAGAACCACAGAACTGTTTTCCACAGCAACTGCACCATTTCATATCACCCCAGCAGTGCAAGGGTTCCACTTTCTACACATGCTCATCAGTTTAAAAAAATTATAGCCCCCTAAAAGGTGTGAGTAGTATCTAATTATGGTTTTGATTTACATTTCCCGAATGACTAATAATGTTGAACATTTCATTATATGTTTGTTGACCATTTACATATCTTTGGAAAAATGTCTATTTAAATTCTTTGCTCATTTTTAAATGAGATTATTTGTTTTCTTTGTTGCTGAATTGTATGCATTGTCTATGCATTCTGGATATTAACCCTTTATCAGATATATAATTTGTACATAGTTTCTCTTATTCTATGGGTTGCTTTTTCACTCTGTTGATCATATCCTTTGATGCACAAAAGCTTTTAATTTTAATCTAGTCCAATTTATCTATTTTTTTCTTTTGTTGTTTGTGTTTTGTGTGTGTGTCCTATTCATAAAATTGCTGCAAATTTAAAGTCATGAAGGCTTTTCCTCAATGTTTTCTTCTAAGTTTCATAGTTTTAGCGCTTAAATTTATTGACCTATTTTGAGTTAATGTTTGTATTTAGTATAAAGATCCACCATCATTCTTTTGCTTGTGAATATCCAGATAGAATGTCGTTTTATAGATTCTTATTAAAATATTATTAAGTCTAATAATTTGTCTATACACAAATTAATCAGTAGATTAATTTGGGGTTTCTATGAAGACACATAAGTGGGCAATAAGTGTTATGTTTTTTTCCCAATTCTTTCTATTTCTTTCTCTCTCTCTTTCTCTTTCTTTCCCTTCCCTTCCCTTCTTTCCATCCATCTTTCTTTCCTTCCTTCCTTCTTTCTTTTCTGTTCTTGTGTACCTTCATAAATAATTTTTATGTTACTAGGGTTCACCAAAAATCCTGTCATCAACGTTGACTCCTGATGACAAATTATCAAGGGATTTGTTTTTTATTTTTGTTTCCAACCAGCGCATTAATAGTTCAAAAGTATGTTTTTAAAGAAGTTTTACCCAGTATTTTCAGTTTTGCCCTCCTTAAGTGGTTTCTATGAACCTAGCTTACCTACTTAAATCAGTTAAATAACCAGTCTGTTGTTTGCAACCAAGAAACTTAATGAAATTTGTCTCATAGGGAAAATGAGGAAGATCCAATGATATGGTTTTTATGTTAACATAGTGCCAGTCGTATGATAACCATTCAGTAAATTTTAATTGTTAACATTATTATCATTTATCTTATGATTGTATCATACAATTTTAGGAATATTTCACTTAAAAAAGGATACTCCCTGGAGGACAATATTTAACTCAAAGATATATTTTTCATATGGATAAGTATCAGACATAGATGAAATAGGTATTAAGGAAAAAGTGAAAAATGTTCTATCACTTCGTTATGTGTAGGAAAAGAGTACAAATATTTTTTTTTCTAGATATGCCACTTAACCTTCTATAGGTTTTACTTAAATATAGAAAATATTCTAGTAGATACCATAGCAATATTACCTGTTTCTTTCAAATTGTACACTAAGATCGTATGAGAATAAGACTACTAATTTTATTTTTGGAGTATTGATAAAGTCAAATTACTGAGCTCAAATTCATTAGCCTGGCTATACTACTGTAGGGTGGCAGTTGGGGAATAAGTGAGGATTTAATTTTGAATCTTCGGAATTTCTCTTCAAACCATGAAGCTTCTGGGAAAACATTTTATGCATATGCACAAAGAGTGATTAGTAGTGATACATTTGAATTTCATGTGCTTCTGGTTTGAATTAGACTGCTAATCCTCAGTATTTTAATATAATTTGCAATTTTCTTTTTATCTTCAAAATTAAAGTTTCTCAGTAAGTATAGTTTTCTAAATGTTATGCACTTATGCTTCTTTCTAGAAACCTCAGTCTTTGCCTATAGATTTCATGCCATAGTATATGCTATCGTTCAGAAGAACTGTAGTAATTTTGGTGTACTTTAAAAGTTTTTCTTATGGAAAACCTTCACTCAAACTCTACCTTATAGACTGTCTCTCTGGAAAATCAACATGCATTAAAGGATTTAAAAAAATTTTTTTGAAAGAAGTTAGAAATAAGCTTTGACAAATTATTGTTCTCAAGCAAGTCACACCAAAACTTGTTACTTTCTTAAAAATAAGAATTTCGCATTAGTGCAATTATCAGGAGTTTGTAATTATTCAAACTTTGCAAAGTTCCTTGAAGAAAATGTTTAAAAAATTACAGTGAGTTGATACTTGATATTGTTATAGGGAGCAATCAGCTCATTGAATCTACCATCACTGAAGAAATGAAATTACAACTTGACTTTGTCTCTATAAACCACTTCTATCCAAAGACAATTAGAAAAGGAATCAGGCCTCTCTGCACTGTTTTGAAATAGTTTGCTCATTGTAGATAAAACTTTTTGTGCCTGTTTCTCCCTAGAATAGAGGTCAAAACTTCTTAAACTCTTAAAATAATTAATCAGACACATAACGTCCCTTCTACTCCAAAGAGGTCTACATCCCAATTCCCAGAACCCGTGGATATGTTAGGTTACAAGGAGAATGAAGGTTGCAGATAGAATTAAGTTTGCTCATCAGCTGACCTTGAAATAGGGAAATGATCCTGGTTATGCGGGTGGATCAAAATGTAATCACAAGCAAAGGTCCTTGAAAGGGGATGGGGGAGAAGCAGAAAAGACCTAGAGACATAGATAGAAGCTGGAGAGGTATTCAGCCCATTATTACTGGCTTTGAAAATGGAGGAAGGAGTCCTGAGCCGAGGAACGTGGATGGCCCTTCGGAGATAGGGAAGGCGAGGAAAGGGGTTTACTCTAGAGCTTCCAGACAGGATGCACCCTGCCGACACCTTGATTTTAGCCCAGCGAGACCTGTTTGAGACATCTGATCTGCAGAACTGTAAGAAAATAAATTTGTATTGTTTTAAACCACCAAATTTGTTGCAGTAGTACTAATAGAAGGGGTAGAGCGGTGAGATAACATATTAACTGGCATGCTCTTTTTTGTGTGCAAAGAATAAAAGAACTGCAGAGTCCCATTCCACTTGGCCTGTAAAGTTTCTACCATTTTTTTGTTATGTGCCCCAATCTGGAGATGTTGACAAATGTCTAATACAGCTCAGGACAAATGAATGGGTACCCTGTAGAGGTCCAGGTGAGTATATTGAAGGGAAGCAATAGGTGTCACTTACTGTAATTCAAACCAGCTTTTAGACTCTTTCCGGTAGCTGTGTTCAGGTTGGGTCACACTGGAGGACAGTTATGGATGATCAGTGTTTTAGTTTTGTCGTAGCAGAATGAGACAGCTCACCCATCTCTTGCTCAATTCTTTAAAGGCACTAAGTGGAAAATGCCACCTTGGATCTTATCATGAAACTTTAGAACGAAATTTTTATTTGGAGCAAAACAAGCGTAAATGAAAGGTTTACACAAAGAGATACAGAATCATTATGTGTAACCGGCCAGAGAAAAGGTAAAGAGTAATGTTTCTGCTCTGGCAGCCAATGGCTAATCCTTACACCGAGTTCCTGCAGCTTGTGAAACAAGGGGTGACTCTGAAAGAGACCGAACACCATGGCACATTATATGACTGATGTGCTAATATTTATTAGGTTTGCAGTTATCCTTTATCCTGTCTAAAGCCAATAAGAAGTACATAATAAATATTTTTTCTAGGTGTTTTTATACTAGGGTTTGTTAACAAATCCACAGCATGAATGCACATTGGTGGAGAGCGACACCCCTCCCCCGATTCCAGGGCTTCCCTGACATATGAAAGAGAAAGCAAAGAACTATGTAGAGCCAGAGCAGTGACTCTGATGATGCATGTGCTGCAGAAGCCCAGGGGACTTCTCTCTGCAGTTCATGTGCAATTTCTAATTTGTGAAGTGGCCGATTCTACATTAAGTAGGGTGACTCACATGGATATGCTGGTGTTGGCTGCGGTAATGAATCAGAGGATGATGCAGAAACCAGTATCGGAAGCACAGAGACTCTATCCTCTCCTCTCTTAAACAAGGACTTCCTGATAAAGTAATTGGCATGGGATTGTTGATTACCTGCAGAGCCTCCCTGCCCTATCACATACCCATTAGCTACGGCTCCTGTGACTTTGGGCATTGTAGGGACATGTATTTAACCATCTCTCACTGCTTAAGTTAATTGCATTAGATGGTTAGATCTAATATATATTGAGCCCTATTGAATGAGTTCATTTTCTACTAATACTTTCTTGTCTTTGGAAGCCCTACAATAGAATAATTGCCCTGTGTATTATGAGAAGATCTGAACTGGGTGAAATCATTGTTGATTCGGTAAGCAAAGGATGAAAAAAGTCCCTTATAAAATGGTGCCTGAACAGGACCTAATCTTGTTTGAATGCCATCCTTCCCATAAATATTGTTAAGAGGAAGCCTAATAAAAGTAATAACATGATAACAATAGTATTTAATATTATTGCACATGTTATATTTATAAGGAATTAAGTGGATTATCTAATTTAATGCTCAAAAAAATGCTATGAGAAAATTGGGATTAAGAAATAGTGGTAACTTGTCCAAAATCAGTTAATAACAGAGTAGCAGCATCAAGATTTGAACACAGGCCTGCCTGATCCCGAAGGGCGTGGGTTTAACAAGTAGGCTACAATAGGAGACCTTGGCATTAGGTGATAAGCTTTACTAGTTGGTATGTACATTTTTTCTTGAGACTCTCCCATTTTCTGAATACTGAATTCCTCCCTCATCGGACCGGACGAGACTTCGACACAACATCACTACACCCTCCAATTTCGTAGTCATGGAGCTTGTAGCTCAGAAAGGCAAAGATGTGTGAATATTGCCATTGAACGTGCCTCGCATCCTTGTCTCAATCTTTTACTTGGTTCCCTCATTTCCTGGGTTTCAGCATCCTCACCTTCCTTATGTACCTCACTGTGGTCGAGAGGCTTAAGTGGAGGCATTTTCCTCAGCCTTTGTCTTATGGACAAACACACTGACTCAGGCACTGAAAAGTCTGATTGAGTTAGATACAAAGTTGTATATTTCCAGTTATCAGGAAATTCGGTGAAATACCTCAAACCTGGCAAATGCCTTGGCTCCCACGAAATGATTTATTTAATGGCATTTGAAGTAGAATATTTATATTGTCTGTTTTTCAAAAAAATGACAAGACTCAAGCACAATGCAAGTGGCTGAAAGGATCGATCATTTTTTAGTGAGCCAGCAGATGGCAAGTGTTGTTCAGTAGAGGAACGCAAAAGAAATTGATCACAAATTCACAAATGTTACGTGCTAATTGTATGACATGTGGATTGGAAAACAGATTTGTGGGGGGCTATTATGTGAAAATGATGAAAGCCATTAGTTTAATGCAGACCTAGTAAGCTCCATTTTAAAAACCTACTGTAATATATGCATGCAGATATTTCAATAAATAAAGCATTGTTCAGTGTATTTGTTGTAGTCTGAGAACTCTTAAGCTCAGCCATGTCCAGCGGAAGTTATCGAATGGCTCTAAACAAAAGAGATTAACAGTTCTGTAGGGAGAGTTTCACCATTTAGGCATATTCGAGTTGAAATACAAGAGACTTCGACATTCTAAAGTAGACTTCTTGGAAAGATCAATAAGGCAGTAATAAAGAATAGAAAGCTCTCTCTCTTTTTAAGGTTAAAACATTCCCTGAAAGAAGACCAATATACTCATATCGAATTTGTGCTCCTGTCTGTGTAGTTTACTAAGAATACTGTAACAGAGTATTCTCCATTTGGCTTGTAGATGGCCATCTTCTCCCTCTGTAGTCACGTGGTCTGCTTTCTGTGTGAGTCTGTGTCCTAATTATTATTATTATTATTTGAGGATAACAGTCATATTGGATTAGGCTAATGCTAATGACTTTCTTTTAACTTAATGATCTTTTCATGACCCTTTCATCATATACAGTCACATTCTGAGATCCTGGGGGTTAGGACTTCAATGTATGACATTTGGGGGTTAAAATTTAACCCTTAACAGTCATATATATCTATAAAATAAATTTTTTTCCATCGTAATTCAGTATTCTTACTATTGAATAAGCATTAACGGAAGTGAATTACATGATAGATATAGTTATGTTGAAGTTTTTTATAATAATTGCCAAGAGTACGGAGTCTACATTATCAAATAATATTCTCGATTCACATAATCACAGGCTAGATTCTATTAAGTGCTTCATTTCTTTTCCTCCCCAGAGGTAGAACTTATTGCCTCTTGCAGTCTCAGACTCACTTTCTAGTTCCTATATGCATTAATTCATCAAACATTTATTAGAATGTTTATACATTCTAGAGTTTATCATTACTTCATTGGCTATTTGTCAGCTTCAGCACTGATGGTTGGGTTGGATTATAAGCTACTATTGGTATGATTAATAATAATAAAAACAGTTGGGTGCTTACTATGGCTTGGCACTGTAATAAAATTACTTATATTATTTCATTAATCCTCACTAAAATTCTATGAGGCAGAGAGACTTTTAAGCCACACTGTACAGATGATGAAAATGGGGTACAAAGAGGTCATATCAGAGTATTAATTATATATTGCTGTAGAACAAATTACCAGAAGCTTACTGGTTTAAAACAACACTTTTTTTTTTTTATCAGCTAGCAGTTCTATAGTTCTGGAATCTATCACATGTGGCTGGATTTTCTGCTCAGGATGTCACACGGATAAAACCAGCGTGTCTTGCCTGAGTTCTCCTCCTAAGGCTCTTGTGAAAAATTTGCTTGCAAACTCATTCAGGGTGTTGGCAGAACTCAATTCCTTCTGGTTCTAAAGCTGGAGTGTCTGCTTCCTTGCTGGCTATCAGCCAGGGATCACCCTCAGCTTCTAGACATCACCCGCATTCCCTGTCACCCGACTCCCTCCATCTTCAAGCCAGAGACAGGACGTCGAATCCTTTCACGCTTCACATCTCTGACTTCTGCCATCTCTGACCTCTACATCCAGATTTAAAGAGTTCATACGATTATATTAGTCACACAGGTAACCTCTTCTTAAAGTCAATATAATATAACCTAATGGTAGAAGTAAAATTCATGCTATTTACAGTCTGGAATTATTTAAGTTGTGTATAACGAGGTGTTAGAAGTCTTGGAAGCTATCTTAGAATTCTGCCTAGTACAATCAGTTAGCTGTAGCCCAAATGATGCTATATAACAAAGCACCATAAAATCTCAGTAGCACACAACATTTGAATTTTCCTCACACATCCGTGTGCTGGTATGTGTGTGTGTGTGGGGGGGAGGGCGGTCAGTTTATCTAGTTCAGGCTTAGCTTGGGTACTTTAGCTGGGTGAACTTTGCTACTTGCGTTTCTTGTCCTCTGCTTTAGACAGGCAAGATAACTGGGCATAATGATGGTGATATAAGAGGGCAAGAAGAAAGATGCAAGACTGTTGTGGTCTTCACTCAGAACTGGCACTTCCAGTACCAATCACTTGCTCTTTATTTTATTGGCAAAAGCAAGTCACATGGCCAAAGTCAAGGGGCAGAGAAATATTCTCCCTATATTTAGAGGCAAAACTGCAAGGTCAGAAAACAAAGAAGTTAGACACAGGGAGGAGTGAAGACTTGTGACCAAAGATAAATCTATCAGTTAGTCTTTGCCACAGTACCTTTCTCCTCTGCCCCCACTGGGGCTTCCTTTCCAGCACCTGTGCTCTCTGAGTGGGTGAGCTTTGTTCTGACATGATTCTTCTATGTTCGGTTCACCAATGTTTTTGGTACAGAGTCAGATGGCAAATATTTTAGGTTCTGTGGATTGTACTGTGACACGATTACTCTGCTTTACAATTGAGGCACAAAAGCAGTCATAGATGACCCATAAATAAAAAACTTTATTTACAAAAATTGGTTGTAGGCTGAATTTGGCCTATGGGGCATAGTTTGCTGACTTTTGGTCTGTTTCCAATTAAGTATGATTTACATATACCTGGTGTTTTTGTCAAATGCTGCGGCAACAACATTAAATAGCAAATTATGGAAACATTCAGTTACTTCCCTAAACAAACATCTATTATTATGCTGATAACTCTGTAGAGGACTTTGGTTTGACTAATCTAAGACAGGTGACCGCGTCAAAATGTAGGTCGGCTGGTCTTGGATCCACCAGCAGGTTGAGTCAGGCTGGTTACACAGGTGTTTGTCTCAGGCCCAGGTTGAAGGGGTGATAATTATTTGGTGCAAGCTCTGCTTACGGCACGTCACCAAAATGGGAGACGCAACCAAAGCTCTGCAAGGTATCTGCTCGTGTCAAGTCTGGTAACATTCCATCAGCCAAAGTATTCCCAGGGTCAGTCTGAACATAAATAACATGGTAGAGTGTACTTTGTCCACGAGGAAAGAAGGGAAGTGACTATTTAGAGGAAAAAAAATCCAAATGATCACATCTGATCGAATGATAAAATATGATGGTTCTCTTAATTATTGTCAATATTTTTATTTATTTGTTTCTTTGTTTACTTATTGCAACTAGAAACATTCTGCAAAAAGGAACTCATTTTACTATGATATCAATGTGACTTTAAATGGTGGAATAATTTAAAATAAACAGGAAACACTCTAAATATGTACATAAGAGAGAAATGTTTATGTTATCATTTATGGTTTCTCCCATTAATTCACTTTAGATATACAGTAGCTACAAAACAACAGGAAAAAATTGACTAGAAGAGGCTAATCACTGCTCACAGAAATTATGCCAAGTACCAATCAAATTCTCAGCAGGTAAATTTGCAGAAGAGCTGTAAAGAGGTGTATAGAATCTATTCTACTGCTGACCAGTTCAATTTCACTCACCACATGGTGCATCTGAGTGAAACTGGGTCACATAAACCAGATAACAAATTTCTCCAAAACTTAGGGGCTTAAAATAACATTACCATTTTATTATCTTTCGTGATCTCTGTAGGCCAGAAATTTCGACACAGTTGAACTACGTCGTTCTGACTCTAGGTCTCTCGTGACGTTGCAGTGGGGTGATGGCTGGCTGGAGCAGTGGGTGCTGAGGGTTGGCCAGGCAACTCACTCACCTCATGTGGTGTTGGGGTCTTTTCATGTTGTCTTTTCAAATCAGCTGGTTTGGGCTTTCAGAGCATGATATCCCCTGGGGAGACAGACTACTTATGCCGTGGCCAAAGGCTTCAAGAGTATTCCACCTAGCAAGGTGGAAACTGCACTGCCCTTCATGCCCCAGCTTCAGAAGTCACTAGTGATGTTTCTGACATACTCTACTTAAAGATTCAGTCCAAAAGAATCAGTCCGGTTTCAAGGAAAGAAGACATAGATACCACTTCTCGATAGAACAGGTGTCAGTCATATTGTAAGGTGAGAATGTAAGTGATACATATTGTTTCAGTTATCTTTGAAAATATTATCTTCTATGCGACATATCCCTATGAACCCCACAGACATAAATGAGTGGGGACAAATTTTTCGATTTCGTTCTTTTTCAATTTTGTGTTTATAAGACATGACCAGGTGAATAAAATACTGACTGGCAAGGACTGTTCTGATGTTATTCAGTTGAACTTCCATTTATTCATTTATGCACTCATTCCTTCATTCATCACATATTTAGCAGGCCCCCATCATGCCCCAGGAACTGTGACAGGAGCCTCTTTGCTCCTTTGCTCACCTGTACCCTCCTTATTTAATTCTCAGGCTGGACTTGTTGGCAGGCTCAGTTCAACTCTAATTTCTTTGATCTTCACATGGTCTCAAAGCTTGTGTTTATTTCCTTGAGTTTAACTTCCTGTTCTTCCTAACGTCCTATGGATGAACTAACCCTTTTGTCTTCTAGCTTTGCGTTGGAAAAGATCTGTCTAGCATAGACTTGGATACGTGGCTTCTGGAAAAGTTAGTGTTGCTCTCCTTCCATTGGTGTTTTGAGAAATTTTAGGGAGACACCATCGGCGGGGAGAAATTTTGACATGACAAACAGTGATTGAAGGTTTATGGGACGATATTAGATCAACGGAAGAATATAAAATAATATATTTCTCATATTTTAAAATAGCGACATAACTTAGAGAGCATAGAGAGATAGATAGTCGCTATGTCCCTTACTGTATTTCTTAATATCATATGTCAAGAAAGGTTAAGTCCTAGATTGAAGACAACTCAGGTTTGATATTTTGTGAGCATTTTATCTGTTAACATTCTGTGATATTCACTAATGAGAGGAATCACCATGTGCTTGAGTTATTAGAATAGGTGAGTGACAGAAATTGTCATTGATTTTGAATATTAAGGAGTCTAATTAGTATTCTTGACTGAAAGTAATGCCATTTTACTTTTATAAGGATGTTGATCCAAAGATTACCAGCAACTGAGACCTCTATTTCTTTTAATCAAAAAAGCAATTTTTAATCTGTTTGAAAACATGGGGTAAGTGTAAGTTTGTGTCACGTTGCCCTTAAAACATTGATTTTGGTATAAAAATTCAAAAGAACATGCTCGAAAGCAAGAGCCTCCGTGACAATAAATCTTAGAATGTCCCTCAAAGAACTGCTAATTTCGAAAGGAACTTAGTGCAATTCTCCTGACATTACTGTGAGTTAATCACAATAAATTGAGTTAGTGCAGAACCATTTAACACACTGCCCTTTTAAAATTTGAAGAATGAAAATATAGCTTAAGTAATTGATGCTAAGTTCTTCCTGACAACATTTAGCTAAAGGTTTAATTGCTTCTTTAAGGCAGCACCTTTTTTTTTTTTTTTTTTTTTAATGGTACTTAAACAATATCCTCAGAAGAGACAGTGCTAGTCTACTTATAAGTAATGGCAATTAATCACCCATTCAGCTCATTGAGTGTACCGCCTGTTATTTAAATACAGTCCTGGGAGAAGGGGAGGCAGGCTGTAATAAAGCCTTGTTCTATAGCATTTCGAATGGAGATTCTGTTTGTCAAAACACTGATCTAACTCACCCTGAGTATGGCTGAGAACCATGTCACTGTATGGGACATGAGGGAACTATATTAAATCTATACTAAATTTACATAACTTGGCAAAGATGCAGTTTTTGATCAATACAAAAATTTTAATGTACTTTTTTTGTGAGGTAAAGTTAAGTGGAGCTTCCCATAGCACTTGTATGGTACTAAGCAAAGCCCTTAGGCATATGGCATCTACTCGATCTTCAAAGCAACATTAAAAGGTACTTTATTAATTTATAAAATAAAACTGAGACTCACAACCTGTAACTTATCCAAGGCAATGAACAGAACTAGGAGCCAAAGCTTCTGAATTCAATCCAAATAATCTTTCTATTAAAGGATATTATCTCAGTATTTGGTAGTCAAGCGCTTAAATCTGATTTCGTAATCTGGTGTACATGCAAGAGAGTGGTGTAACTGGATGGGGTTAGGGGCTGAGTGGGACCCTTTTTGTGGAGAATTGACTATTCAGATGAGAAAAGATGCTCACATATTGAATTCTGAGAACTGCAAGCGATTGTGCCAGCTTCTTCCTTCAGAAGGTCTCTAATGTGTCACTTGAGAAAGCCAGCCATACCACCATTATCCCGTCTTCACACTTTTCCCCTCCTTTCTCTTGCCCCCACCTCTTGATTGTTTTTTTTTTAATAGAGCAGCATCTCTGAATAATTATAGCTTATATTCATTGAGCACCCACTATGTTCCAGGCCCCGCTCTGACAGCTCGAGAGGAGAAGGCTCTCCTGCCTTCCACTCTCAGAAGGAAGAAAGGCAGCCAAAAAATGACTTGTAATATTTCCTAGCAATTATGAAATGAGGAAAGAAGCATGTTATTTCTTGGCTTGGTGTTTCATATTAATGACCAATTGACTTGGCCTCTTCTGCAGGAGGACGTATGCTGGGAGGTTTCAGGAAAAATGTCACGTAGAGCATGGTAGATAACTATGAGGCAGAGATGCAATGTATCAAGTTCCCACCCTTGAATTTCCAGATCCTGAGAGGAAAATGTATATGTAAATGTGTATATACATACATACACATACACACATAAATGTATATGCACACACATATAAAATGTATATTTACATATATATCTGCACATATCAATGTATCTGTATATGAATATACACACACACACACACACACACACACAAACAGCAATAAACAAAGAGAGAGTTTGAGAAATCTGCTCTGCCATGAGGAATCTGGAGCAGGCCAGTAGGCTGAAGGCTCGAGAGCCGATGTTTCAGTTTTTAGTCCACATTCCTCACAGCAGAAGTTTAGAAACTCAGAAGAGTTTCTGTGTTGCGATCTTGAGGAGAATTTCTTCTTTTTTAGAGAAATCTCAGTCTTTTTCTCTTAAGGCCTTCAAATGATTGTATGAGGCCCACCCACATTACGGAGAGTAATTAGTCTACTGATTTAAATGTTAATCACATCTAAAAAATACTTTCATAGCAAGTGTTTGATGAAACAACTGGGCACCATGGCCTAGCCAAGTCGACACATGAAATTAACCATCACAGATGAGATCGGGGATTTTAATTTAATGACGGCAACACAGCTCGTGACAAAGTAGACAATACAGCACAGATCTGTAAAGTGGTGCATCCAGCTCCAGGTACTGGCTAGAGGATGTAATCAAATCTTACATGGGGGGAACAGTGCCTAGATGATCAGTTTGGAAGAATATCATCAGCAGAGTCTACTGGAGTAGCCCTCAGCACAGGAACCAGTCTTTTACGCTGAATTCCTCCCTGACATCCAGCTGGGTCAGCGGGTACAACAAAGTGGATTCACCACAGACAGCAAATTCACTTTTACTTTTGGGTTAAAGGTCATGCCCAGAGTGATGGGATATCCATGAGAGAAAAAAACCACTTCTCTGAGCTGTTAGAATTTCACCCACTGTGGAGGGGGAGATGCAAGGGAGGGTGCAGATGTGATGAGGACAGAGGAATTTAGCATCACTGAAGACCCTGAAGTGACTGCTGCTTTCACAGCAAAAATTATTGAGAAACTTTTTAAAAAATTGCTTGGAAATTACATGGAACTTCCCCCCCCCCTGCCCCCCCCCAAAGCTAGGAGGTACAGGATACAAGAGCACGGCTGGGAAGAGATATAAAATCGATACATGTTTATGTCACAACCAGTAAGACTCTCCACTAACCTCGTCTCAATAGGATAAGAGGTCCTGCAAATATTAGCTCATTGATACAACAGCTTTGAATGTCAAGGCCATTCACTGTATGGTACAGACGATGCAACCAAGTGAGAGCGATGACATAACACAACCAAGATCGCAAGGCTGCTGGAGGGTGGACTTGAGATTTTTACTCCAAAGCATTTGGATTTGACGTCTATTCCTTTTTATTTTTCCATCCCAGAAAAAAAAAATGCATGTTGCATTTCTCTGAGACCTAGTTTAATATAGACTTAGGTTAATAGATGCCTTATAAACGCAATTTGAGGTGCGTGAGTTTGCATGGTGTCATTGGAAATTAGTGACTATGTTTATCCATATCTTTTATCCATACATTGACCTTTTTTTTTTTTTTTAAACATTAAGAAACAATGGAATTTGGCCACTATTCAATTGCTACGGTAAATTTCTTTCCTTCTCAGGAGACGGAAGAGTTGCATCTTGATTTTCAAGAGTGTTTGTGTATCTGTGTAAGCTCTGAGCAACGCTTTCATCTTGCCTGGAGAGCTTCTTGCAAGGGGAAGATTTTCTTGCCACAAGGTCCCAGTCTCATCCAGTTCTTCTGCTGAGGATCCTTTTGCACCTTATCTTGTTAAAGATTTTCTCTCTCTCTCCTCCTTCTCTTCTGTTAGATTATCCTTGATTAACACTGTTCCCCCAGGCTTCCTTCTCTTTGTTTTATTATATAAAAAGAACTCATCACATTCGCTTTCATTTCCCAGCTAAGGAACATTTGCAGTCTACCCGTGTAGCTGCTATGTCCCGCAGCCAGCAATAAACCCTACGAGAATTATTGGAGGTTTTTTGTTGTTGTTTATTTTCTCTGGAAGTCCTTAATGTTTTCGTTCAGTTGTCAAGTAGACTTTTATTCCAAAGAAGATTGAGGCTTTTCTGAAAAAGAAAGAATTCTCCTCAAGACTGCAATATAGAAAGCCTGCTGGAATTTCCGGCCTTCTGCCATGAAAAATTTGGACTAAGACCCGAAACATCAGCTGTTACTTGGGTCCCCAGTCTGCTGGCCTGCTCTGCAGATTTCATACCTGTCCTTCCAATAACATGAGGCGGTTGAGCTTCGTAAGTGACATTTCTAATTTAATTGGCTTATTCCTTAATAAAATTTTAAATTAATAAAAACATACATTATTGAGAAACTTTTGAATTACTTAGTACATTTTGCTCTGTATCCTTAGCTTCAGTATTTTTAATCTCTTTGAATCACATTGAATTTGTTTATTAATATTTTTTATTAATGAGTATTGCACATATACTAAACTATATATCACATAAATAAGCATATGCATGTGTATAACTACTGGCTCCTATATTTTCTTCTAAATTAAAATGGTGACTATATATATATTTTTTGATAGTCTTTATTAGTAGAAGTATGTCTTTCTGGGAAACTGTAATATTCCATTTTTATGACCAGGCAGAAGAATGTTTTGGTAATTTTAACAAAGAAGGATTGTTAACTTTCTTGTTCTCCTGAAGGCATCTGAAAGATTAAAATGAAAACCCAGAACCCAGCCATCTGAAAATGTGGTCAAGTGTTGTGGCTGATGGCCGTCCCAACCAGTCTCATTTGATGCATCCCAAGAGCCTACTTCCACTGGTGAGCAGGGAGGGTCTGCCTGCAGCTCCAGCTCCAGGAGAGGACACGAAGCCCAGCTCCCTGGTCGCAGTGATTAGTTCAGGTGTTGGCTTGAGACTGAGGCGATTTTTTTCTGTGAATACCGCACTCAGATTCTCAGCTCATTGTCCTTGGCCACTGTTTAAATTCCTTCCTGGCTCTCTCCACAGCTTTCTGGAGAAGAACCAAACCCTTCTTTTCGACATACCAGTCCTTCTGTAAATCAACTTCTTACTTATTTCTCCAGATTCGTCTATATTGCCTCTTTCTCTTCCCTGCCCTGTCACACACACACACACACACACACACACACACTACACTGAAAATTTTTGGGGAGAACTCTTTTACTAAAACTTTCCTAAGTGAAAAATCTTCAGGCCTCGATGGCTTTGCCCATTGCAGTTCTTTGCCTGAATCTCTTGTGCCCTGCGTGACTCTCTCTCCGCCTGCCCTGTAGCTAAGTGTTTTGTCTTTCTAGACTTGGTCAACCGTCACCTCCTCTGAGAATATTTCCTGACAGACACAGTCAGAGTTTGGTGTGATCATTCATGTTCCCACAGCTTAAACTTCCTAGTGTATCCTAGTGCTCATCACACTGCGCTGTAATTGTCGGTTTTATTATCTGTCCCTGGGGAACACTATAAACTTCTAGAGAGCATGGATAGTATCTCAGTCACCAAAATAGAGTCATAAGAAGAGTATGTACTTTGGAGAACGATGAACCTTTACTGCTCGAATATTTCCCAGACGTACAACGATAAGCAAGTTCCTTTACTTTTCTGATCATTGGCTTTATTTTAAGTAGATCTACGAATGTTTATTTCTCAAAGAGTTTGCTTATATAGAAATACCACGTGCAAACCAGTTAATATGGTGCCTGGCTCATATTTTCTAGTATTATAAAGAATTCAATGTATTTGCTGAATAAAAGAGTAACTGGTCATTACTCAAATCCAAGAATCAAAGTTTTCAGGGAACTTAGATTTTATTCCCACTGAGATGTATCTTCCACACACCATCCTAACACTTCTTAAAATTATGTCCTTAAAGTCACCAAAGGCCTATTAATAACTTTTAAAAAGAATGTCCTTCTTTCATGTTCCTTTGTATTAGATTAATTCCATTATTTTATTCCAATAGGTTCTCTCTGTGTATAGGTTACATGGTATATAAATCTTGTTATCCAGCTTTGTATCATCAGTAACTTTAAATGGTGTGCCAACTTTATCCCTATCAAAGGCATTAATGATTTTTAAGGAAAATGAAGGATTTAGATTATGGCAGGAAATGACAGCAGCATAATTTTAAGATTTTTCTCAAAACTTTTGAAAACCAAGCAGAACAAGCAGGGAATATATCCCAAAGATCATCTTCAACACAAATGGATGACGGAATTTCACGATGTTCTGATTTTTTATAGCTGCTAAACTAACCACCTCCGATCCTATGGCATAAGAAAACAACCAATTTATTATATATTGTGATTTGTGAGTCACAAATTTGAGTAGTGCTGGGTTTTCTGTACCAGTAGGCATCAGCAGAGTCCACCCAGTGGAATTCATTTAGTCTATAGCCTGGTCTGGAGTGTCCTGCATGGCTTCATTCTTGGCAGAGATGGCTGAAAGTTTCAATTAGCTGGCACTTTTGATGGAAGACCTACATGCAGCTTCTTCAGTGTGGTGCCTCAGGCCTCCAAGGGAGAGTGTTTTAGCAAATAAGACAGAAGCTTCATGGTCTTTTACAACCCAGCTTCAGATGCCATATAGCTTTACCTTGCCATACCTCATCAGTTGAAGCTCTCCTATATTAAAGGGGAGAGGGCATAGACACTACCTCTGGATGAAAACACTTGCAAACAATTTGCAGCCATGCTTTAAAATCAGAACTATTTATTCGTGGCTACAAATTACTTACATTCCTTCCAAACACAAAATACACACACTCCTCCCCCTAGTTTATCCGATTATAGTACTAGCTCACACTTGAGGTCAAGGATCTTGTCATACAATGTCCAGGTGGTAATGAGCTTCCTAAGATCTGATCTCTCTAACTCTGAAGACCAGTGACCTAAAGAGATAGGTTATCTGACCGTTTTCACCACAGGGCACATGTATATACCCCCAAAACAATGATGAGACAGATAAAAGTTAACTGTCATAGAAACTTTTGTGAAGAGAGGAAAACTAGACACACAAAAGACACTGTTCTGTAACGATTCTGCAATCCAACCAGACACATGCCACTAGTTACTTGGTTAGGGCTTAATCTTGCTCTCTGGCAAAGACTTTCTGTGGTTCATAACTCTGTCCTCTGGGGTCTTGGTTCTTCCCTCTCACTCTGTGGCTCTTGTTTACATATTCCTTCCATTTTCACACCTGAAACGAAATAGTTTTCTTGGTCTGCTCGATGCATGAAGAAATTTGCAGATCCAAAAGGCCTTGTTTTCACTTCATTTTATTGCGCTTCACCACTTTCAACCCAAGTTGGTACAATTATTCTCAACATTATAGTCTTTGAAATACATCTATTTATAGTGCACTCCATTAGAAAAAAAAGCCATACACATGTGAGATAAGACCTTCTCTATCTCGGAGCTCTTCCTAAAACTTCTGTATCCTTAGGAATCCTGGAGATATTATTGTCTCTTAGAAGAACGGAGAGACATAGCCTTAAGATTCTTAGATGTCTTTTTTACTGAGGTGACATGTCAGGCATTGATTTGCATATTTCTACGGCCTTAATGAAGCGTACTTAAGGCAATCCCTGATTCCTTGAGGACAACAGTTTTCAGCGGAGAAGAAGAGGAGAACATTTGGCAATGTCTGGAGAAACTTTCGTTTTTTTGCTAATGGCATCTCATAGGTAGAAAGAAATCAGAGATACTACTAAATATCCCACAATACACAGGATGACCTAGCCCCTGCCAACAAGTAATTATCCATACTAAAATGTCAGCTTCAATTAAGGCTGAGAAACACTACTCTAGGTCATTTATTTCTTTGAGAACATTTTGCTGACATGAAAGATCGTCTTAGAGCTTTTACATTTCCTCCAAAGTCTAATTCAAAAGTGGAAAGTTTGTTCTTTTAGTTTATTTCTTTTACTAAGAATACCTTCTTCCAGGACCAAAATCACGTTTCAATGATCTATTTCTATGCAAGAAACCAGACCAAACTTTGGTGTCATGAAACAACTACATACTGACAGACACCTCTAGTAACTTATAGTATTGTCTCAAATTGGTCAACACTGAGAAATATTGAACATTCTAGATCTGAAAGAAATTTCAGGCCTTTTAACAAAAAAGTTAAATAACTTATAAGATAAATAAAATATCAGAAACAAAATGTTATGTTAGAACCCAATGGGGCAACATTTTTGTAAGATATGCAAAGGAAGAAAATGTGAACCAAAGATTTCATATCCAGTCAAAGTTTAAACTTTGCGTAAATGATCACAGGAAGATGCGCAATGGACAACTCAGCGGATGTCACGAGAGACCACTGCAAGAGCTCCACCAGGAATGAGTTTCAGCCAACCACAAAACCACCACAGAAACTTTAGCCCAGAGTCTGGAGATAACCACTGAATTATCTAATCTTAGAACTAAAAGATAAGATAAAGATGACAAATTGGTGTAGGCATTATAGTCACAGAAGAATATAGAAATAAATTGGAAGAATGAGGGGTAGGCGAAGAAACCAACTCTTATAAATTTAACAATTATGGAAAGACTTAAGTATTTGCACTACTTTTCTATAAAAATATATATATGACTGGATAAATAATCTAATTGATTAGGGAAAGTACTTCTTTATGGAATAATTTCGCTAATAAATGCGAAAGAAATGCTTACATTAGAAATCAGCATTTTGGTTTTAGCGTTGATTATTGATTGGTAAACTATTTAGTGAAATGTTAATGGAAATTTTACAATGAGGGGTCAGGCTTTGCTCAGCAGAAGCTACTAATTTATCTTAATTTTAGTAGGATAATTAGACATTACATTCTCCTTGATGTGATGTAATATGAATTATATAGTGATTCTCATGATAAAAATTGGTGGTACCAGTATCTAATCAAGCCTTTAGAACTCATCTCTCACTTACACAACTGAGGGACAAGTAAAAACGTACCATAAGGAAGCAAACAGACAAACGCACCATATGAAATAGTCTAGAGAATAACTGACTCAATCCTTTAACAAGTCGGTCGTGTGTGTGCAAGAAGCAAGGAGGGGGCACTGCTTTGTATTCATATAGTGGATCCGAACAAATTCTATATCTCATGTTTGGTTATTATGTTGTTGGTTGCAAGTACGTGTTATTTGTTTCTCTCTTTTTTTTTAACCCATTTGACTCAGTAACATTTACTGAAATAAAAATCGATTTTCTACGATACTGTAGTTAGTACTGCAATATTAGACTTTATGTCAAGTGACACGTAATCAATATCTAATAAATGTATATATAATCAATATCTATCTATATAAAATACAAAAAAACAGAATGAGTAGTTTTTTTTTAAAGTCAAAGGATCTTAGAGATTTTAACCCCCAATTATGTCATTTTCTATTATATGTTTCTTACACAGTTATTACTTTTGCCTTGTTGTTTTTTGCCTTTTTTTTTTTTTTCAGCTTTGTTGTACAAATTCCCTCATGTGCTTGCTGGAAAATTCACGTTCTCTAGATGTATTGGTAATGATCTCATTTATTTGATATTTATTGAGGAACTATTTATTGTGCCAGGCACTGAGCTGGATGCTGGAGAAAACTTGCTAATATAACCAGGAGCTGTCTTTAAAGAATTAACCATCCTTTCCTTTCTGTTGGAGTAATTCTGGGCTCTCTGGGTTTCCTGTGCAAATGTGTAGTTTAATATTCAGCCAGGGAGATGGAAGGATTGGGGCATTGTACTTAGATTTTTTGCTTCAGCTCTTCTGAAGTTTTCTTGCTTCTATCATGTATTTATTCTATTCTTCTGCTCTGGTGCCCTAAGCTTTATCATCTACCACTTCAAACTATAAGACTGAAGTTTTCCGTTATCACAGCTGGTGAACTGTGAAGTTCTCCTAGGCTAAAAAATCCATAAACCCACAATTGTTACTTAATGAAATAGGTATCTTTCAGGTATAAATTCTTTTCAAGTTTCTCCTCACTTTGGTCATGTTCTATTGCTTTTAAATTGCTGTTTTGAATATTATTTGTTTTATAATTATTATCTGATGGTTGAACTCCTAGACCCCTTTACGTTATTATTGCAAATTCTGCCTTAAAAAAAATTCTCGAGCCACTTCTTTTAAAGAAATGATAATTAAGTATTTTATGAAATCATGGATTTTAATCTGAAGAATGCCTAGGTTGATTCAAGATTTTCACAATTTTCACAGGTTTCAAATTTACCCAGACATAGGGTTAAAATGCTTTTCCAGTAGATGAAATTTCTCAACTTTTTTTTTGTATATTAATGGCAAAAATACTTCCAATGACTAGATTTAAATATATCTTAGAGTAAGAGAAATATTTTAATAACATTAAAAACTTTAAATTTATCTGGATTTGATAAAGTCCTTTCCTGTATAGCAAAGAAAAGTATAAATACCTCAATATTAAAAATGTAACAAGAATTGGGCATGATAAAATCCCAATTATGTAAAATTATATATCCGATTATACATCACTCCATGATCCCTTATCTGAAATTATTACTGGGAACAGATGTGTTTCAAAATTCTGCAGGTTTTAGATTTTGGAAAGATAATATCATGTTATTTAACACAGAAGTGCTTGGGGCAACATACCATAATCAAACACTATTTCAGCTGTGAAATGTATACATATTACATTAATGAAATGAATGATAAATATTTATAAGTTCATGTAAGGACTTAATCAGGATTCGTCACTAAAACTACAGGGTTGTATAGGTTCAGATAAGTTTTTACCTTTCTCATACTTTTAATTATTTTTTAATGTTTTTACAATCAGATGTATTATTTAGAGGATCTTAAAAATAGTTTTGAGTCCTAAAAAATTTTAGGACCTTGACAAGGCAATGATCTGTTGCTATATCACCTCGACCTCTTATCTAAATAGTATGCAATTAAATTTTAAAATGGTGAACTCTAAATACTGATGTGCTTGTAAGAGATTTGCCTCTTGAATGTCTTTCAGCCTGGTTCATTCTATCCTTTTGCTAGTTGCATCCATTTTCCCATGCACAATACAAAGGTAAAGTTTCTTTATTCTTTACCTGACTTTAAATAACAAATTAATTCTTCGTAGATAAGATTTGCCAGTGCCTACTAACTAACACACATTTCCTCATTTCCTCGTTCCTATAGAGTTTTTCTAAGAAATGATGTTTTAATTTTCCCTTCCTTCTTCCATTTGCTATTCCAGTAAATTCCTCAGCCCCTTTGGACTTGATTCTCATTCTTCTTTATTCCCCGAATGATTCATCTATATTCTTTTGAAGCTGGTAGAGGCCTTACACATGAAAGAAATAGGCAGGGTTAGGAAAGGGACAAAGGAATGAGAGCACAGACTTGTATGTCAGGAGTTTCTGATGCAGAAGAGGAGGCGCGGAGATATCTTCCTAGGAGTTGTCTCCAAATCATATTCTATCTAGACACGTAAAAAAGTAAACCCATATATAGCCTTGGTATTCTGTTTGTTTTTGATATACGGTTAATATTATGGAAATGAAGTTTAAGAATTTATAGAAAATATATTATTTCCTGCTCTGCTTGCTAAGTAGCCACTTATAGGGAAATAGAAGAATATGACTTTCCTTTTAGAAGCTTAGTAGCTTTGTTAGATGTTAAATGTAAGATGTTTTATCTCAGAAATCAATGTGGATTTCTAGGATTGTATCTCTATGGCTGCATTACTGATAGTAACATTTTTTATACTCACACATGTGTGCTATTTTCTGGAAAACAGAATTTTCAACACTAAGATGAGAATTAGAATATCACATGCTTTAATTTTGCCATGTATAGAAAATTAGTGGAAACAAAATCTGTCATTTCCAGCTAGCCTAACGATTTTTAATAAATAATCTTGAAGAAATAAGAGATTGTTGACACAGGTGCTTTGAGTCAAGACTTGAGTTAGTCATTTGGTTATATAATGAAGATATGATAATTACCCAATATTTTATATTTTATAAAATTTAAATTAAATGTATATATCTACTAATTGCATATCTTATCATAGAGTTGAGTTTCTTTCTAAGACTGTTTACCAAGCAAGATTAGAAGGTTTCTTTGTAATAGTAAAAGGTCTGCTTCAATGGATTATTGATTTGTAATCTTGAAGCTAAAATAATAGTCTTATCAGAGCCAAGAATAGTCTCTTCAATAGATGATATTGGGAAAACTGAACAGCCACATGCAAAATAATTAAACTGGACCATCATCTTGCACCATGATAAAAATCAACTAAAAATAATTAAAGATTATAAGACCTCATACCATAAACTTCTGAAGAAAACATAATGAGTAAACTCCTTGACATCAGAACTGACAATGAGTTTTTGGATTTGATACCAAAAGAGAAGGCAACATAAACAAAAGTAAACAAATGGGACTAAATCAAGCTAAAAATTTTCTGCACAGCAAAGGAAACCATCAACAAACTGTAAAGGCAGCTTACAGAATGGAAGTAAATATTTGCAAATCATATGTCTGATAGAGTTAATATCCAAAGTATATAAAGAACTCATACAGCTCAACGGCAAAAAACAATCTGACATAAAAAGGTGCAGAGGAACTGAATAGATATAGGTCTAAAGAAGACCCCAAGTGGCCAAAAGATACATGAAAAGGAACTCAATATCACTAATCATCAGGGAAATACAAAGCAAGACCACAATGAGATGTCACCTCACACCTGTTGGAATGGCTGTCATCCAAAAAACAAGAGACAAGTATTGACGAGGATGTGGAGTAAAGAGAACCACGGGGCACTGTTGTGGGGTGTAACTAGGTGCAACCACTGTGGAAAACAGGAAGTTTCTTAGAAGTAACAATAGAACTATCATGCGGCTGAGCATTTCCACTTCTGGGTAGGTATTCAAAGTAAATAAAACCAGGAAATGAAAGAAATATCTGCACACTCATGTTCATTGCAGCATAATTTACAATAGCCAAGATATGCAAATGACCTAAGTGTCCATCAATAGATAAAAGAAGACATGGGGTGTGTGTGTATGTGCGTGTATATGTATACGTATCTATATAGTAGAATATTATTCAGTCATGAAAAAGAAGAAAATTCTAAGACAAATATTTCAACTCTGGGGAGACAAATGTGAGATTCTACATTGCTTTTAAAGTTAATGTGTTGCAGAGACATTATATATACATATATAATATCACTGTAGTATATATACACATACACACACACACACACACACACACACACATATATATATATTTATAGTGGAATATTATTCAGCCATGAGAAAGAAGAAAATCCTGCCATTTGTGACAACATAGATGTACCTTGGGGACATTATGCTAAATGAAATAATCCAGACAGAAAGATAAATACTGTATAGCATCATTTATATGTGGTATCTAAAAAAAAAAATCAAACTCATAGAAATAGAGTAACAAAGTAGTTGCTAGGGGTTGGGGTGGGAGAGGTTGATACAAGGGTCCAAACTTTCCATTATAAGCTGGAAGCTACGGATGAAGATCTACTGTAAAATGTGATGACTACAGTTATAATACTGTATTATAGAACTGTAGAGTAGAACTTGAACATTCTCACCAAAATAACAAAGTGATGAATGTGTTAACTATCTAGATGTTCAGAATCTTTTCCCAATATATGTGTATAGCAAATCGCCATGATGTACATTTTAAATATCTTATGATTTTGTCAATTATACACCAGTAAAACTAAAAAATAAAGTGGATAAAAGAAACAAAAATATTCGTTGTAAAAATTTATGTTCACTCAAATTTATAAGCTTCTGTGATCGGTATTTTTTAATTCACTAAGGGTGGGTTGTAATTGGTCACTAATTGTAATGTTCTGATTGTCTTAACTAGTTAACAAAGACTATGCATATCTTTATAAAATTAAAATGTCACTGTAACAGATTAACTTTAAAACCCATGTGGAGTCTCACATTTGTCTCCCTGGAGCTTAAATACCTGTCTTAGAGGATTCTAGGTACTGTCTGGCTCATCTCATTCACTGACATTTAAATATGATTTTTTCCTATCACCTGATAAATGTGTGTTTTTGGAAAGAATATGCATTTTTTTCCTACTCATTTCATATAATATTCACTAATTCTTACAATAACGGCTTGAATTTAGGAGAGGTAAGCAATGTAGTTACAAAGATAATGCAATCTGTTCCCATAAAAATCTGCATAGCTGAGAGGAATCCTTTCAGAGCGCTAATAATGATTTTTCATAGTAGGGTAATGGGCAGGAGTGGTTAGTTAACTAGATTCAATGGTCCAGTGTCATTTGTTTGCCTCGTTGGAATTGCCTAAATTCTAGGTAACATTTTGTAGCAATTTTGTTAGAGTATAAATTTCAAAAGCTACCAATCTGATTCCCATTCAAATATATAGAAAACATGTGTCAGATTGTAACTGAATTCGTTAGTGAAGAAATCGTCAAGTAAAGCCGATTCAGAAGAAAATTTGTCCGCGCAGATTATGACTCATCACTAGAATAAATAATGCTGGAATAAGATTGGTAGGTGAGATACGAAACTGGTTAATGTCCCAATGAGCAATATAAACTATAACTGTTATCGTTATAGTTTTTTTTTACCTTTCAGGTAAAAATTATTTGCATCTCTAGCAGCCAAAATGATTTATAACATTAATCTTCTACAAGTCTATTTTTATGTAGTCTTGGCCTGATCAATAATAATCAATTAGTCAATCAATGGTACTCTAGATGATTAGGTAATAAATACTTCATTGGGCCTATTAGACAATGCAGCACATCAATTTTAAACCTATTTTTATTTCAGATAATATTTTATTAATAATTATGTTTTCTTATAAACTATAACCCCCCTTTTATTCTCTTAAAATTTTTTTAGAAGCAAAATTCCAAACTCTGAGTTTCTGTAGCGTAGATGTGGATTGATATGTGTAATTGTCTATAAGGTATTTGAAATAACCTTTAAAAAATATTGCCATGTTCTTTTATTTTGGACTTATTTAGTTTACATTAGCAACAGGTAGAGTTATAGGTAATTGCTTAAATTTAGTTAAGTTTTGTACTTTGCAATTTGAATAGTTTTAAGATGCAGGGATATGTTCCTGGGGCCTAGATTACAATTTCAGAGATGGTAAAGTTTAAAGAAAGCTCTATCGATCTGAAAATGGGTTGTATTCTTGGAATCATGCTCAAAAGATAGAATACCTAGGTTGGAAACAATACAGGTAAAGGAATGATAGTGTTATACTTCCGCTATAGGTACCTATGTTTCTATCCATTTCTCCAGTTTGTAAACTTGGAGAAAGATGATGAAATCTGACAACTTCATAGTGCACGCATTGGTATTACATTCAGAAACTTTCAGAGTTTTAAAAAGATGTACATATAACTATGAGTTATGTTTTGCTGGGTAATTTTACAATGAGTCTACTATGGCTGTGGTTTTAAGTGTAAAATCATAATTAATTGGATTTGACACTTCTGCATACTTTGGTAGACTGGTAAATCAGAAGAAGAAATCATCATAATCTGTATATAAGGGCAGCTGTATAGCACTGATTCTTCAGGAGCTATCAGAAGAGACCAAATCAAGGTAAAACAGGTCTGGCCAGCAGCTCAAAGATCATGGTTTCCTATGGCTCAAGCATCTCCCTTGAAGAAAGCCAAATGACCTCAGTCAATCTTAGACAAATCATTCTTGCAGGTCATGGTACGATTTTCTAGGGAGCTCAGTCCTCCCTGATGTGTGAGGTGAATATTACTTACTTAGAAAGTCCCCTGGTCTGGGAACATGGAGAGGCTATCCAACAGAGGAGAAATAATTTAGAATTTTTGTTGTTGTTGTTTTCGTTTTTACTTATTTGGCTTTTGTTAACTAAAGCCAGCAGAGATCAGTTTCTTTAGAATTTTCTGATTACTTTGATTCTACTAATGTTTAAGAATTATTAGTACTCGCCAAAAGTAGTTGACAGGTGTTCAAAGATATTTCATTATGGACAGAATTTTAAAGCTTATCTATTTGACTTAATTTACTCTGACTTCTCCAAGCTTATTCAGTGATTTAGAAAGAAAATTTGGGGTTGCCCAGTCCAGTACTTTTTATTTTATTTGGATCAAAACCTCCTCTTACATAATAACTTTTACCTATCATTTATTTATTTTATCACTGTTTATTGACTATTAACTATGTGATTGGCAATGAACCAGGTACACTTTCTACTCATACAAGCAAAAAATTTAACATCAGGTACTAGACTAGGTACTCATGTTACACCTATATGAGATAGGTATATGAGAGTCAAACAAAATTTTATAGAGGAGCTAGAGAGATGAATTTTGTTTTAAAGGATTAACCAGGGAAGGTTTCAAGGAAGAAGTGGTATTAAAGCATATCCTTAAACCATGGGGGGTGATATTAACAAGTGGAGAGAGAGAGCGGCTTTCTAGAAAGAGAGAAAATATGACAAAACCATTGTAAGGAAGAAAGGTTGTGTCCAAAATATGATATCAAACAAATTAGATAAAATGTGAGATATATATATATTTATATATATATATATATAGTAGAAGGTAAGACCAGAAAGACTGATTGGAACCACATTTTGACTTATTTGGAATACTGTGTCCTTTGTGAAGATGGCAAGAAACTGGAATCAGGTGAAGTATTCTGAGCAAGAAAGTAATATATTAACACATTGTTTCTTCTATTTTATTGAAACAAAAATTAAACTGGCAATCATTGGAAGTTGGTTTATCATGTGCACACTGGAAGTAAGAAAAATTAGGAGGCCGATACAATAATGGAAATGAGATCGAAGGAAAGCTTCACATCTAGTTGTGGCAGGGAATGTGACAAATGCACTGCCCTTGAGAGCAAAGGGAAATGAAGTAACAATAGTTTTAAGAAGGCATCCATGTTAGACATGTTGAATTAGAGGTATTGTTTTAGAGTAGAAAGAGATCATAGAGACGACCCAGTTCAAATGCTTCATAGTACAAGTGAATTAACTGAAACTCCGTTTAGGCTTGGAGGTCCAATTGCAAATAAATATTCATAAATATTCATTAGCAGATGGACATAGTTAAAGCTCTGGATATGAATGAAATCACAGAAAGGAACTATGTAGATAGAGAGTAAAAAGAGAATGAAGACAGATCTTTGGCAAATATCTACATTTTTGAGATAGAAGAGTAAGAACCCACGGAAGAAAAAGCAAACAAGGGATGTTCAGATGTAGGTTAGCACTGTGACTTATGAGTGTTGAGTATTCGGTATTGTTGAGCATTAAGTATTGTCATATCTCAGTCTGATTAAAGGCCTTTGAATTTTATTCATTAGCTCATTCAATTTCTTTCTCAAAAAGTATTTAGTGAAATATTTATAATATGCCCAGCCCTTAGGTAGGTATTTAAGATACGGTAATAAGCAAAAGAAAAGATGTGATTCATGTCTTTAAATGGCTTATGATCTCACAAAGGAGAAGAACAAATATTTATCAAATAATCACAGACAAAAATATTTGAAACTGTCATCAATACTAGGAAAAAAGGATTCAGGATTCTGTGGGATGGAGGATCTAGGTGTATGGGGCTGGGCAGTGGGGGACGGAGATTCGGGTTATGATCTTTTAACTGGGAGCTCAAGGATGAGTAATGTGGAAGGAGACAGGAATCAAGCTTTAGAGATTATCACGATATTTTTCTAAAGTTTGTTTGTTTGTTTATTTATAAAATTTAGGTGGAAGAATCTGTCACAGGGGCCTTTACTTCACTTTTAAGGGCCTTTGAGCTTTCAAATTCTGCATTTTCCCAGACTAGACCATTAATAAGCCCCTTCTTGGGGACCTCAGTCACATATCTTCAGATCATTATTATGTGATGATAAGTGGCCAGAGAATCCCACTTGGGATTTGGTGAAAGGACAGCAAATTATTGCTTAAGTACTAACATGCCCAAGACCAGAGGCAACAGCTGGTGGAGCTAAGCTTTGGATAGAGGCTTTCATGCTTCCTCTGCTTACAGCAGTCATCCTGACAGTTATTTTTCATTAACTAAAGGCCAGTTTAATACTTTAATTCTTTGTTGCTCATTATCCTCTTCATGACTGTAGTTCTCAGGACGTGCTTGATTTGGAACAGGTAAGTAGAAAAATTACTACCCCCCTATTAAGGTAACTCGTTTCCAACTGCGTTTAATGTGCAAAATTCAAAGCATAGTTTTTACCTGTACAGACTATAACTAATAAGGATCTTTCAGAAAAAGTTCAACTTATTTACAGAAAGAGACATTTAACTTGTGCGCCCCCCCCCAAGCAATTAAAACCATAATTGTCATTTGGTAATTTCAAGGACTCTATTTAAAAAAAATCAGTTGACAAGCAACAAGGTAAATGATTCAGAATCACCATGACAAAGGAGCACCGGTAGGTGACAAACCCCTCTCTTTCTTTGAGAAACTAAGGCGAAGGCTCATTTTTCAAAGATGACAGGATTGCTTAAATAGCCAGCATTTTTCTCAGGAATATTCAGGATGTCACTCTATTGGAAAAGTCAATGAAAAAGCCATTTTATTTTTTGAGTACTCTCTGCAAAAATAAAAGATGCTTTCTAATTGGGTAGTTAGAGGAATTTGTTCCTCATTAGGGAAATGAAATTGGTACAGTATTAGAATATTTTTATAGACAAAAGGAGCTCAAGAAAAGTCATTGCCAAAGAAATCCTTGTCAAAGATAACCCCCAAAACAAAAAGATGACACATACATCTCTCTTTCGTTGAGCTAGATCACTGCAAAACTACAACTGTTTCAAATGTACAAAGGAAACTATTTATTTAAATAAAATATAAGTTCTTTTTATTTTTTTTAATTTAATAGTAATACTATAATTTTTCTTCTCATTTGAATTATTGCACATTAAAATTTTCATGAACATATCATACAGTCACCTATAAAGTTTGGAGTTTGTATGACTATTAAATAAAACTGCAGTGATTTTATGTACTTATTATTTTATTGAATTAAGAAGCTATAACACCTAAACCATGCTACTGTGAATGTAATTTCTTTTATTTGACAATAATTTCTTGAGAGAGACAATTTGAAAACTCTAAATTAACTGTAGAATCTTATTCTTATCGAGTCTAGATTCCTGATTCCTAAAAGTCACTCCCAAGTTGCAAGGAGTTGAATAAAGCAAAACATTCATTATTAGGCAAATGAGAACGATGATGTTTTGTCCAACAATCTAAGTGTCTGACTATGTCCTTTACACATCCATTGATTCCTTATAATTTTATATCTCAGAACATTTTTCCTTATCTAACATAATTTTATTGGAAGAATTGCTCATAAAAAGAATGCATGAAAAATAGAAAATAATACATCTATTTCATGCCCATCCTCTCCTATCTAATTAATGGTTAAATGAGATGATGACTATTGCATGACATGTATAGAAAGCCACAAAATTAGTTTAAAAGTTAATGCAGGCAGTGGGGAAGCAGGAAGTCACGGAAAGTCCCAACTTCAAAATCCACCCTGTCGTAATATGAACTAAAGCGTCCCAACAACCATGTCATCCTACACAGGTTTTATTTTAAACAAAATTGATCAGGGAATAATTATTTGGAGGTCCCAGGAGGAGGGAGCACGTAAGGATATTTTTAGCAGTAAAATGTACAGGACTATTAATAATTCAGTTTTTATGATTATGGAATTCGGTCGAGACCTCATCTTAAATCTTGAAATCACCTAGAGGGAAAATCAGGTCGGGAAGCGGGGTGGAGGTCAGAAATAGGATGCACTGCTGAGTTTACATGGGGATAAAGTGTGTCACTATCAGCTTATAATTACCTGCCTTTCCAGAACTTTCCTCTGATGACTTGGTAACTCCCAACTTTCCCAGTTTAGTGGGGAAAACAAGCACTTCATTTTAACATGTTAAACAAGGCTTAAAAACGCTCAGGAAACCTGAAAAGGAGCTGATCTAAATCAGTATGAGACTCGGATGAGGTCCTGCTTGGTTTTTTCAAAAGTTTGTTTTAATGGAAATGGGAAGATCTACCAGCACACATAGCAGAGGTGACTTCTATATGACACAATTTCCCCTAGCTCCATAGCATTACCTACCTCAGATTATACTTACTTCAGTTTATTACCCACCACTATTACCTAGCTGACTGTACCGTGGCTTGGACTGATATATGGGATACATTTGTGAGGCTCAAAGTCTTTCAGAAAATTTGCTAAAGGAAAGGAAGCCTAAGAGGTATCTTTTGTTAGAAAATACTGGCATTATGATTTGAAAGTCAAATCTCTCTAGCACAGGCAGCGAAATGAGATTTGTCAAATGCTGAGAATTCATCAAAAAAAATACATTTTTACGATTATAGTAATGATGGAGCTACTCAGCCCCTTACATTAGATATCACCCCGTCATGGGCTATTGCGTTTAAATTCTAGAATTTGTGAATGGCATTCTGAGATTTTATGACTGCCTTGTAATCTTAAACATTCTTGCTTTGAAAAAGCTAGTTTCAAATTACCTATTCTGGCTGGTGGCTAAGGTATTATTCCCTGCCCCCCCCCCCTAAATTTATTTATTTCTGTTGCTCAGGCATTCAAATGATGAATCAAAGTATAAGTTCAAAAGTTAAAAAGTGAATATGACCATCATAGAAGTAGAAAGTGCAGGTGTCCAAAATTATTTTATTTATAAACGAAGGCGGCAGAAATGTATAGCTGATTAAAAGAATATTTGCGGAAATGGGTATGTATAGGCATTTAAAAAGGAGTGTTAAAATAATTTTGTTATCCTATAGGACATTCTAATTCCTATGTTGATAGGTTAATATCCCATAGACCAATAACATCATAACCTTAGACGTTTTCTGTCCAGAGATAACACTGGCATCTTTACTGACAAAAATCTACAATTTAATAACTAGATTGATACATCTAGGACTTTAATTAACAGTAGACTGTAAGTTACAAAAAGTAACACTTCCTTAGAAATTAAATTATCCTTGGGTGAATTTTAAAATACTTCATGACTGTTAGCTTTTCTTTACCTTATTTACAAGTTGTGGTTACTTTTAAAAAATATGTTTTGATGTAAAAGAAAGTGAAAACTTAAAAAGAATCAACCAAAATGCTATTATTGTGCATATACATTACTGCTCTGGAGTATCTCCTGGCCTAGGGCATGGACTGTGAGCTTATTACTGCTGGTCCAAGAATCTCTGCTGTGCTTAAGATTCCTGGGTTGGCAGTAGGCGCAATGGGAAATCTCAAATCGACTGCCCTGTTTATTTGGAGATTGTATATAATATTAACTTTAATGCAAAATCTATAAATTATAGGATTTATGGAATGTTGAAAAATAGCTCACATGCAAATTTGTTATCTTTAATAATAATATAGTTTAGTATACTGTTTTTTCTCCAAAGAATTTATTGTTTGTTAGCTAACATCAAAGCGGTTGAGATGAATACAACTATTGTAATAGTGTATAGATTTAGAGGGAACATTCCAGTATACTTTACTGTCAGAAGTTTCATTGCATTTTATTCATCTATTTAACAAATATTCAACTGTTATTACGTGCAGGATACTTGTTATAAAGAAGAAGCAAAAGTGAATTTATTCATACGACACATGTTGATTGAGTTCTTACTACGTGCCAAGCCCTCTTCCAGGAACTGGGTATGACATGGCGGACCAAAGAGAAAATTATTTTTGCCTATAAATCAAACTTACATTCCATCCAGAATGAGGAGACTAATAAAAAAATGAGATTGATGTGTATAGCCAATAGTATGCTAGATGATGAAGAGAAAGCAAAATGAATAGTGCGTAAGAAAGTGTATTAGAAATTGCTTAAGAAAGCATCTGACTCCGCTTTTGATGTTTGACTGCTGACAACTTTGAGTCCCATCCCAAGCCTTTCCTCTCAGGCCCCACTTCTAAGCAAGGTGATTAGAAAATCTAGCTGTTCCCTCCTTTGGCTCTGGCAGGAAGTTAAAACCATAGGGGTGCCC
>NW_006432227.1:12905949-12909191 GCF_000325575.1 Pteropus alecto
ACCAGTCTCATTTCGCTTCTCTCTTACGCCATTTCTGACCTGCCTAGCACACTAGCCCCGCTCTCGCCTACCCTCTTGGCATACATGTGGCCTCATAAGTCTTAACACTAGAACAAATTTTGTGTGTGTGGAGTGGGGGCCGGTGGCGGGGGGGACCACACAAAGAGACAGGGGTGCTATTATTGAGAGGAGGGCTGCAGAAGACCTCGCTGGAAAAGGAGCCATTTTGAAATACGAAAATGCAAAGGCAGTAGGGGTGCGAGTCATGTGACTATCTATCTTGGAGACTATTCCCGGGAGAGAGAATAGATTGTGCAAATGTCCGGAGGCAGGGATATGCTGCGAATTCAAGAAACAGCAAGAAAGCCAACGAGGCAAGGGTTGAGAGACCAAAGAGGGGAGTAGGAGCAGGTATGACGAGAAGTAATGGCTGGACGAACAGATCAGGTAAGACTTAACGGGCCTCCATTAGGATAATTTTTTTTTTTTTTTGAGTAAGATGAAAACATCCTGGAGAAATTCCGAGTAACCCTAAGGTTACATAGAACGAAGATATTTGAACTTGCAATGTAACAGATTTCCTCTGCTGCTGTTTTCAGATTAGACGCAGGTGGTGTTTACGTGTGAATGTCACACACACGGGAGGCAGGAAATGGTAACGAGGTCAGACCTGGGTGGTGGCAGTGGACGTGCTAGGAGGCGGTCAGAGTCTCTCGTGAAGGTGAACCAGCAGAATGTCCTCAGGTCGGGTGTGGAGTGAGGACAAGAGGAGTCAAGAGTGATAACGAGGCCTGCGACCTACGTGAGGGGACGCGCGGAGTGGGCATCGCACGCTTATAGTGAGGTCGAGCACAATACTCGAAAAAGCGATATTTGTTTTGACACAGGGGTGAACTACGGGGACAGTGATCAATATGACCAAGCCACAAGGTGTGATATCATAATGAGCACAAAGAAAAGAAAACATTTATTTTTCAAGATAGGAGAGAAGAAGATGGAAAGAGACAGAATGTCTTCTAGGTTCAGCCCAGTGTCTCATGATAATTCCCTGTGGCCTGAACTGCTTTGCCCACTCCCAGAACCGGTCATAATATGAAGTTCGCATATTAAACAGTACCACTGGTTCCTTCCCTTTGATCCACCAACTTGTAAATGAGAAGCAGAGGTCAAGCACAATCTAGCGTCCGTTTATATATACATATAAATTAATTTGTAAATTTAAGAAAAGCTTAAAGGGCATTTTAAATACTTGGATCATTTATAGTGAAACAACAGAGGTATAGTCACCATAATGTAATGCGAAATAAACCCAGTTCAACAGCAGAAAAAAGCCAGTTGCTCAGGGTATTGGTATGGAATTTCCAAGCTGGAATTTCGCTTTTCGACTGGACGTGCTGGCATCTTGCAGGCACAGGTTGCGTTCAGCTCTGAGCAGTTCAGGACCATAGGAATTACCCTCATAACCTCTAACTATTGAACCATAGGGCTGTGAATGTGGTTTCTGTTATTTAAAATCTCCATGTATGACCTAATCGAACAGTTGATGGTATTAAATACCAAAAGGCTACAATTACCTAGACTATCTACGTAGGTGCTAGGGAGATTTTGAATCATTTCCTGATATAACCTGCAGATCATTCTGCCTTCAAAATGATTTTGAATCATTTCCTGATACAACCTGCAGATCATTCAATTGGTTGCTTGATTAATTTAGAGCCTAGATATCGAATTTTTGTTAACGTCCACATTCGTTTCTTGATCACAGTCACCTATTTGTGGTGATGAAAATGTTCTGGAATGACATAGTGGTGATGTATATTCACTTCTGAATATACAAAAAAAAAGGAAAACCTACAGAATTGCACCGTCTAAAGGATGGATTTTATGTTACGTGATTTATATCTCAAAAAGGATGTTATGTATATCAAAAAAATAAAAAATAAAATAAAATCTTACTCATGCAAACCCTGACATCCTGCTGCTAGCCTCTGGAGGAAGTACGCTGGTGGCATGGGGTCTGTCTAAGGCTTCATCAAACGCTCTGAGCACGTGGAAATCCCCAGGGCAGTGCCGAATGCTGGCTCCCCTCCTGTGAAGCGTTAATGCCCGCTGCTCACTTTCTTCTCTACTTTGAGGGGCATAAATAGCTAATAGGTATTCTATATCATCCTAATGGCTGAGCGATGGCACAACTGAGTAGTTTTGATTTCGTGGTAGAATAAGTAGTACCCAACTTTAAAAGCTGTCCATAAATGATCTGTGTCCACCCCATAATGTCCCCACGAACATAGCAACCCTTTTACCATTAAGCCAAAGACACAATTAAATAAGGTTTTAGTGATTTACTTACGATCGCATAACAGCTGGGCAGTAGAAGACTCATGATGTTTGCTCCATCTTTTTCGTGTACATTGGTGACTTGTTACCTGCCCAATCAATTACCGGGATATTTCAATGTAGTTAGTGATAGATTAGGGTTTACAAACTGGCGGCCAATAGATGTGATGTATGTTTATTTGTTTTCCTTTGTGTCTTATACAACTGTAAACATAGGCGGGCATGATGTTAGGTTGTGAATTCAAGCTGCTTAGTGCTGTCATCTGCATCCGCCCAGTGCAACACATTTGTCAGCTCCCCATGTCCCACCCCTGCTTGGCCATCGGAAAGCTGAATTAGACCTTAGGCCGCTTTATGTCACCAACTAAAATGTCAGTAGTAGCACATTCCAGAGTTTGCCTACTATTCTCTTCTTATTTAAAATAACTGGGCTGATTGATTAGTAAGGCTAATTTAAGTTCCCATAAAAGTAGCTTTGCTTCGTTCTAAGTTTGGTAAGATTTGGGGGAATTCAACATTGTTCACCAAAAGTTCTGGTCCCCTCCCTGCACTTCCCCCTCCTCGTGGAAAGACTTCACGCCGCTGTTCTCTTTAACTCAAGGGAGGCCGTGTGAACTTGCTGCATCTAAAGATGTTGATGCAAAAGTGACCTATGTCCCTCTCAGACAGAAACTTCATTGTTCTGATCATGAGCTGTCATTTCTCTACCTTACAGTCATGGGTCATTTCCAAGATATGGAGAACTTTTTCTTGCAATTTTGAATTCCTCCCTTGTCTCCTACATTTGAAACCCCTGCCTATTTGATTTCTGCTGTGTAAGAGGGTGTCTCTGAGTTATTTAGCCATCAGCTCATTCCTCGTGCTCTCGACTGCTGAGGCCCAGCTTCACCTTCGGATTTTCCAAG
>NW_006432227.1:12909211-12909756 GCF_000325575.1 Pteropus alecto
AACAGTCTTTTGAAAGAAAAGGAGACATACTTGGGAGGTAGAAAGCCAACTAGCCAACTGCTTAGCTAAAGCTATGTTCCTACTTGAACCCCATTTTCATGCCTTCCTATTGGTTAATGTGAGTTAAGTATCACCCCTGAGGCATCACAAAATCTGCCCCATCAGCCTTGTTCCTGTTGACTTCTTGTTTCTGAAAGATCACAGCCTTTCTCCTCTCTGTCTCTGCCTCTGTCTCTCTCTCATACACACATATATACAGAGATACACATATACACACATATATATGCATACATATATTTATACATACTTATCCTGTTGATATTGTGACTGTTAATTTTTCTATACGTTCACATTTTTCACTCTCATTAAAGCAGTCAAGCTCTGACACACGAGTGAAGGAATTGCCACCTCTCTGAGCTGATCCAGCTTGCCCTGGCCGTGTCCAGAATGGGTGCCGCCCTTCCTCCTTCCTTTCCTCACTTCCTTCTGAAGCCCCTGCAGAGAGTTAAACTGCTTCCAGAAACATCTTTTTAGTTTCTTTTGAT
>NW_006432227.1:12909885-12953711 GCF_000325575.1 Pteropus alecto
GCAGGCAATCAGGAAGGGAAGATGGAGGTAAGATGGGAGAGAAGAAGCACAAGCCAATATCTACGAGCCCGAGCTGGAGTCTACGAGAGGGGACCGAAACCTGTATCAGTTCTTTTTGCCCTGACTTAGATGAAATGGGTGTCCTGTAGAAGCTGGTTCTTTGTTATGAAGCCAGGAATCAGAGAAGCCAAGTAGGATCCAGGGCAGAAGGAGCAGCTGAAGCCCCTGCTGTGCCTCAAGGCAACTATGTGAGCCAGCAGGTCAGTAACAACGTATGTGAGCTAAAAATGGCTGCTCCATCACTTCCGCTCTCCAAATGTTACACAAGCATCTTATGGACTACTGTAACAGAAACTTACAGGATTAATCAGAGATCAATCAGAAGACATTCAACTTTAAAATTTTTGCCTCAGATCCTTCTGAGGCTTTGAGTCCAGGTAACTTGGAAAATGGTGGAAGTGACTATAAAAAGAGGGAAGACAAGAGAAAGACTGTGGTTTAGAGATTGGTAAGTTGTGTAGGATCAAGCCTATTGCATGTGAGTTGCCATTAGCCTTGGTCTGTGAAAACTAACATTGTAAAATTTACAGAGCATTCACTGTAGTCCAGGAAGTACCTAAAATGTTATACCTTTATAATGCCTTCTATGAGATAGAAATTCTCTCGATTTTACAGATAAACACACCATCAGGTTTAAGAAACTTGTACAAGGTCACATAGTAAATAAATAGCAGAGCCTGGATTGGGAACCAGGCCGACCTACCCAGGAGCCCCTGAGTTTTATGGCTATGTAATGCTGCCTCACATATGCCGTACGTCGTTGGAACTGCCACCTGGTTTGTTGTCATGGAAATCAAACAGGCTCGATTTTAACAACCTTCTCTAGCAAATCTTAGAAACTATGAATAGCAAGAATAAAGGTGGAGGTGGATATTTTGTGTCAAATATAATGGTATTGCTGGAAGTGTTATCCTCATTATACATTAAAGTTTGTTTGTTTTGTAAAATGGTCACTAATAAATAGTATTTTCCTGAATGAGAAAAGAAAAAAATGCTGACAGCTCACAGAAAAACATGAGAGAAACTGCAAGAACAGTAAAAATGTGTGCCTGGAAGTTTCCTCGTTAAAAAAAATTCCTTTAAAAATAAATATCAGTAGATTGTTTTGTCAATATTGTCTATGTTATTTATAGGAATTATTATAATTTTATAATTTATGCTTCTGGTTCTATATTTTTATATTTCTGTGTAACAAATTACCACAAATATAACATCTTAAAAAAAAAATACATATATCGCTTGTTATCAGTGTGCTTTCGGTAGGTCAGAAATCTAGCCTGGCTTAGATGGTTCTTTGCTTAAGTCTCACAAGACTAGAATCAAGAAGTTAGAAGGGCTGAACTTCGATCTGGAGACTGTAAGGAAAAATATCTGCTCCCCAAATCATTCTATTTGTTGGCCAAATTGAATTCCTTGCAGTTATAGGCCTGAGGTCTCCATTTCCTGGCTGGTGTTTTTGGCTTGAAATTGCTCTCAGGTTCGAGGGGACACTAACTGGTTCCTTCACACAGCCCCCTTATACCCGGCTGACAAAGTCTTCGTGCTTCCAATCGCTCCAAATTCCTCTTGTTCCCCCAGTCAGAGAAATCTCTGCTTTTAAAGAACTGGTGTGATTAGATTAGCCCCGCTAGGACCACCTCCTTTTGGGTGAAAGGACCATGATAGTAACTCTAGAACCTGAATGAGGGTCATGGGACCCATTTAAAATTCCATTTCCCACAGGTTTTATAATCTACGGTCAGATGGAAGGACTCAAGTTAAGTAGGCTGAGGCAAATTAAGGCATATACTTACTGCAGCCTACTAAATGAAATATAGCAAAAATAAAATAAATTAAAAAAAGATTGTGCTTAATGTGACCATTAAGTGAAAATTTATCAACTTTCCCCAAGTAGCTTATCAGAATGTATGACCTCCTTTTTGTAATTTGATCAGGCACAAAATGAGTCATTCTTAGTTCAGGAAGGTTAAAAAACTCTCCAGGTGAACTTTGTTAAGATTTTATGGACTGAACATCTGCAAAACCTTTGCTTCATATTTTGCCCTGGTTTGCCTCGCATAGAGACTTTTCTAATATTCTTGATGTGCTTGAACTTGAAATAGAAATGTATGTTTTCTTAAATACCAGAAACAGATAATATTGGGGAAAGCCATGACTGTAAAGTGGTTAAGCTAGAACATCACTATATATCTCTTTTTAAAATTCAGATGTGACAATGATTGGAAGAGAAGGCGTTTTTAAAGAGACAGGGAGTTAGAAGCCAGCAGAAGAAGTTGTAGATGATGCTTCACTAAAAAAAGATGACAGCTGTGGGTGACAATATAATGTACCCTTTTCTTCATGTGTGTACACTTACCTCATTTTTGCATCTTAGCCCCAATCATCTTGAAAGAGAAACGACCAATGACATTGGTCATCCTATGGAGGGTAGAATCCACAAAACATTTCACGGGAATGTGGAATTCCATATCTAAACCAACTCAAGAAGCCCTCCTCACATCCCATTTCTCCTTTTGATCTAGATTCTCATCCTTGCACCCGATTGGCTGATTGCACTCCCATAGCTCGTGTTAAGAAGCTGTGACCATGAATACAGTAATTATCTTAATTAATAAGGCATTCATTTTAAGCACGCAAGTACCTAACGATTCCTCTCAAGAGCTCTCGAGACAATCTCTCAATTACTCCAGTGAGGTGATTCCACTGAACAATTGCCTCAGATTTACACTGGACTCTGTTCTGCTAAAACGGATCTTCGTTTTATTCTACCTGAATAATTTTCTCATTCTCTCTGATCCTTTCTAGAGTTATCTTCTTCAAGCTCCTCCTCCCCCTTCTCCCAATATTACTGTTTTCCACTTCTTTAAAATGTACCTTCATTCAGCTGATGATAATTCATTTTCACGTTATACGTTATACCCTGTCTCTTTAGATCATCAAGATGTCTTGTCATATTGAGAGGCACATGTGGTGCATCTAATTAGGAAACATTGCCTTCTCTACAATTATGGAAAGGAAAATAAAATAGATAATTCATTACATAAGCAATGCTACAGATAGGTCTTTTTGACTTAAAAATCATATTTTAAATTGTTTTCCCAAATCAAGCTTTTAATAGTAAAAGCTATCCTTATCACACATCCTCATTAATCTAGATGTTGGACTTTTAAAAAAGATGACATTTACTGTGACTTCCTGAGAGCTTTCTATGTCTGGTAGGCAAGATATTACCACTCCTTAATAACATAAGCTTCTGAAAAGCTCTCAGGAGTAAGGAAATAACCCATTAGAAAATGCAAGGGTCTGACATTGGGGCGAAGAGAGAGCACCTCTATGAGACTTTCCTAGTGATGAATCCCAAGAACTAGGAAGAATCTGCGGTTTTACTTTACTTGCAAATTAACAAATGAGCAGCCACAGTTTGACAGATCTGATCAGCGCCAGCAGAAGACATGAAACTACTGAGTTAGAGACAGAGGACAGTTTATTACTCAAAGCAATAGGAGTATCCAAGGCACAGATTTGCACCAGTTCTCTGTGTCCCAATCTGCAGGTATAGAACTGGGCCACACAGGTTGCATTATAAGAGAGGAGCCATGAGCTTAGGAAACTCATTTTTTAAAAATATATAATGGGAAATAAACCTGTCTGACTTTTGTCTCTGGGGGAGATATTATCTTTATTACATGGAATAGTAAACAAACCTCTCTTTTGTTCCCAAGGGGCACATTATATCTATTTTTCAAGGCTTTTGCTGTACAAACAGTTTTGAAAAGATAGTCCAAAACAAATGCAGTTAGTGCTCATAGAATGTACAGAAATGTGAGAGACCCATGGAGAATTATCTTCCAAAAATATATTGTTGAGATTGGAGGAGACAGACCTGAACAGCAGCTTAAGGCCATTTATGCGAAAGTGCTGGTGCAAAGATTTAAACCAGACTTGGTGTCATCTGGGATTCCCACCTGTCCTTCACTGGCCATCTGCTCCCATCAGATCTATCAAGCTATCAAAAGTCTGACTGACTCTGCTTCAAAATACCTCTCAAGCCTACCCATTTCTCTCCACTTCTGCCTGATTCAAAATTTATTTCTCTTCCACACTCTTGTAATATATAATGGCCTTCTACTTTTTTTTATTTCTTCTTTGTTACTTTTCTGTCCCATTATAGTCTGCCTCCACGGAGTAGCTAGAGTGATCATAGCGATCATTTACAACCTTAAATCAAGTTATGCAGCTCCCCTCTAGAGTCTTCAATAGTTTCTGATTGTACTTAGAAAGAAGCTCAAACCCCACAGGTTGATGGTTTCTTATAAAACTATACTGTTACTATACAATCTAGTAATCACGCTCCTTGGTATTTCAACTCCTCAAAGGAGTGGAAAATTTATGCCCGCACAAAAACCTGTCCCAGATGTTTATAGCGGCTTTATTCATAATTGCGAAACTTGGAAGATGCCCTTCAGTAGGTGAATAGGTAAATAAACTGTGGACAGCTGGACAATGGAATATTACTCAGCGCTAAAAAATAATGAGCTATCAAGCCATGAAAAGACATGGGGGAACTTTAAATGCATGGACTAAGTAAATGAAAATCTGAAAAGGCTACCTGCTATACAATTCCAACTATATAACATTCTGGAAAAGGCAAAAGCTATGAAGACAGTAAATAGATCAGTGTTTCCCAAGGGCCAGAAAGAGGATGAATAAGTGGACCGCAGAGGATTTTCAGGGCTGTGAAAATACTCCACATGCTACTATAATGATGGCTACATTTGTCCAAAGCCACAGATGTTGAGCACCCAGAGGAAATCAGACTCTGCTCAGGAGACTAACCCCCTCAAGCTTCCCTCCTGGTCCTCTCAAAGTCTTTGGCGCTGTGTTTCCTTTTCCTGGTCTGCTCTTCTGTTCTCTCTTCGCATGTTTGGTTCCTGGTCATTTAGAGCTCAGCTCAAAGATTCTCCCCTCACCCTGCCCTCAACTTCCCCCACACCAAGATCGCAAGATAACTATATAGATAACCTATATCGAAGCTCTGCTCCTTAGATTTATATCATGTATCACTGTGTATCATTATATCATTTTACTTAACATTTTTTCCCCTCCTTCTTTCATCTCAGGCTTAACGTAGCTTCTTGAAATCAAGGACTTTGCCTCTTTTGACTAGTGATGTTCTTAGCACTTAGAGCAATGTCTAGCATTGTTTAGAAAATACTTGCTATAGCAATGTAGGACCATAGGACTCTTAATATAGCCAAGGAAACAGAGTTTCTAGACTTCTCTAGGTTTCTGTTCTGTGACCACCTGAGATGGATGAAGCCTGTGTGCTGTGTAGTGTTGATTTTGGCAGCCTTAGAGGAAGTAGCAGCCATGTATAAATTCTCTGAGTGGCATAAGAATTCTGCACAGGCTCTGGGCAGTCAGCCAAGGAGATTTACCATAGCAACTCGGAAGCATGGGATCCATCAAGAATCGGAGAAAAATCATAGTTGTTAGAAAACCTGGGGAACTGGCCCTTGAAACCAACATTAACCCCATCCCTTCCCACCCAATACATATAGGTTTTATTTATTTATTATGTTTAATAGACTTTATCTTTTAGAGCAGTTTTAGGTTCACAGCAATATTGAGCAGAAGATATGAAGATTTCCCATGTATCTCCGCTCCCAGTATGTGTAGAGCCTTCCCCATTATCAATATCTCCCTCCAAAGTGGTACCTTTATTACAATTGATGAGACTGCATTGACACATCACTATCACCTGGAGTCCATAGCTGACATTATGGTTTACTCTTAGTGTTCTACATCTATGGGTTTGGGCAAATGTATTCATCACTACAGTAACAATGCAGAGTATTTCCACGGCTCTGAAAATCCTCTGTGTTCCATTTATGCCTCCCTCCCCCTAACACCTGGCAACCAAGATCTATTTACTGTCTCCATAATTTCTGCCTTTTCCAGAATGTTATATAGTTGAAATCACAAAGCATGTAGCCTTTTCAGATTGACTTTCACTTCATAATATGCGTTTAAGTTTCCTCCATGTCTTTTCATGGCTTGATAGCTCATTTCTTGTTAGCACTGAATAATATTCTATTGTCTAGGTGTACCACAGTTTATCTATTTACTTACCAAAGGGCACCTTGATTGCTTCCATGTTTTGGCAGTTATGAATACAGCTTCTATAAACATCTGCGTACAGGTTTTTGTGGGGATGTAAGTTTTCAACTCCTTTGAGGAAATACCAAAGAATATAATTATGAGATTGTATGGTAAGTGTATATTTAGTTTTTTTTTTTTTTCCCATCTACAACACTCGGTCTTCCTAGGTGGTCTCCCATCCAAGTACGAACCAGGCCCAACCCTGGCTTAGCTTCCGAGATCAGATGAGATCAGGCGTGTTCAGGGTGGCATGGCTTTAGACTATTTAGTTTTATAAGAAACCACCAAGCTGTCTTCCAAAGTGGCTGTACCATTTCTTGTTTTCATCCCCAGCGAGTGAGAGTTCTTATTGCTCCACATCCTTGTCAGCATTTAGTGTTGTCAGTTCTAGATTTGGCCAGTATAAGCTTTAATTTTCTTTCCCTTTTCCTTTTTTTCTGGTACAGAGGGCAGAGTTTGGAGATCTGAGTTACAGAATAACTGTTCTATTTTTACCCTGCAACTCTGTGTTGATGTCCTGGAATAACTATTTACATTTTTCCCACACTTGGATTTGTGCAGTTTATGAGGAATGGTATTGGTCAGCCTGAACAAGCATCTAGTCTTCTCTGTTTTTATGCAATGCAGAATGAGAAAGCCAGCAGTAGGATAATTTCTAAAAAGGTAGGATTCTATATGAACTTTTAATAACACACTAATGTTTTATCTCTTGATAATAATATTAACAAACTAACCTTCATAATTATCTTGGAGTTTCAAACACAATCTTGGTGAAAAATGATTTGTGATTGTTTTCAATAGGTGGGTGCTCGATTAACTTCATAAACACAGAGAAAGGATATGATAACATGAAGAGTTGATGCTGGTGTCATAAAAATGCAATCCTGACTTTGAATTAAGTATAATTTGTTTCAGACTTGAAGAAACTTAGAATTGGAGATGGGATACAGAAAAATCAACTTCATTGGAATATGGAAGTTATTCTAGATTCATTGTGGAAAAGAATGAATCTGGAGGATATTTCAAATCATTAAATAACTTCGCAGTGGAGAAATACCCCAAGTTTATAAAAATTTTCCTCATAAGTTTGGTATAGGTTATTTGGATGATTTTTTATTGTATGACTGTGAGTTTTCCATTGTGACCTCATAATATTTATTTAATTATAAGCTCAACAGAGGCCTTGTCTACCCTCTCATCTCTCAGCAATCTAGAATTTTTGTCTTTATTAGGAAATTGCCACCAATTAGATGAGGTATTAGTTTTCTAAGACTGCCATATCAAATTATTACAAACCAAGTGCCTTAAAACTGCAGAAAATTACTCTCTCACAGTTCCGAAGGGCAAAAGTCTGAAATTAAGTAGTTGGCAGAGTTAATTCTTTCTGGACATTATACAGAAGAATCGTTCTATGCGTGGTTGGTTTGTACTTGTACAGCCTGATAAAGAAATGGGCAAAAGATTTGAACCAACACATTAGTAAAAAAGATATGCACATGAAAAATAAGCATGCAGAAGGATATCTGACATCATTAATCATAAGGAAAATGCAAATTAAAACCCTGAAGATATACTACCACACAACTACTAGAATGAGTAAAGTTACAACTGAGAAAAAGGAGTATTATTGAGGATGTAGAATAGCTAGAGTTCTCATAAATTATGGGTGGAGATGCAAAATGGTATAGCCTCTTTGAAAAATAGTTTTATGTTTTCTTATGAAATTAGACAATTAACATATGATCTAGCCATTCTACTTCTAGATATATAGCCAAGATGAATGGCAATATATGTTCACAAGAAGACTTGTATTTGAATGTTAATCAAGCCAAATGTCCTTCGACAGATGAATGGATAAAGAACTTGTAGCACTTTGATAGGATGGCATACTACACACCAATAGAAGAGAACAAACTACCAATACACACAACTACGCAAAGTGAAAAAAGCCACGCACGAGAGACTTTATTCTATATACTGCAAGATTTGATTTAATATAATTCCTGAAAGGAAAACTATAGGGATAAAAAGCAGGTCAGAGATTGCCCAGAGCAGGTAATGCATAGAGAAGATGGATTGCAAAGGGCCCGAGGAAATTTTTTGAGGTAATGAAACTGTTCTATATCATTATATAACTATAATGTGGTTACACAACTATATATATTTGTCAAAGCTCAACAAATCGTGCAGTAAAATTAGTGAATTTCATTTCGTGTAAATCAATTGATGCTTTAATAAAGGTGATTTAAAAATTAAAAACGCAGAAGAGAGTTGTTGAATCAGATCATTTAAAATCTAAATGACTATTAGATATTAAATTGGAAGAAATCAGAATGAGTTAGCGAGAAGATAATCTGTGGGAAAAGACAGTAAATAATAATCTATGAAATTTTTAGACTTTGGTGATTAATTGTACATCATGCTTTCTGCCTACAAAGAGCTAATATTCTTTACGAAGAACTAATGACTCTTAACTTTACTCATAGTTTTCAGTGACCAGATGTTTTGAATTTAACTTCCTTGGTTAAATTTATTCTTATATAAATTACTGTTTTTGAAATGGGATTACCTCTTTTTTTTCAGATATTTCATGACTAGTGTATAGAAATACAACTGATTTCTGTATGTTTCTTTTTTTATCTTGCAACTTTACTGTATTAGTTTATTAGTTCTAGCAGATTTTGGTTCAGTCTTTAAGATTTTCTATATATAAGATCATACCACCTGCAAAGAGAGATAATTTTGCTATTTCTTTTCCAATTTGCATGCCTTTTATTTTCTTGTCTTGCCTAATTGCTCAGCTAGGACTGCCAGTAAGTACTATGCTGAATAGAAGCCGTGAGAGTGGCCATGCCTGTCTTGATCTTGATTTTAGAGAAAAAGCTTTCAACCTTTCACTGTTGAATCTGATGCCAGCTGTGTCATTAATGATCTTTATTATGTATGTTCTTTTGATACTCAATATATTGAGAGTTTTCATTATACAAGGATGCATTTTGTCAAATGCTTTTTCTGTATCTATTAATATGATTCTATATTCATACAAGGATACATTTTAAGGTTATAGCAACATTCTTGGTACCAAATTAGTTCAATCTAGCTTCTGTAACAAAAAACTACAGACTGGATACTTTATAAAAAGCAGAAATTTACTTCTCACAGTTGTCGAAGCAGGAAGTCCAAGATCAAGGTACCAGCACAGTCGGGTTCTGATGAAGGTCCCTCCCAGGTTGTGGATTTCTGACTTCTCACTGTCCTCACGCGGTGGACATGGCTAAGGAGACCTGTGAGCTGTCTTTTTAGTTTCATTCATGAGAGCTCCGCCTCAAAGCCTCAATTCCAAATACTACCTCATTGGGCATTAGGTTTTTTAACATATGAATTTGGGAGGGGACACAAACATTCAGACCATAGCAGAAGATCAATAAGGAAACAGAGAACTTGAACTTGAACAGTAATATCATAGGCCAATCGGGCCTAAAATATATTTATAGAACACTAATTTTAACAACAGCAGGAAACATATTTTTCTCAAGTGCATAGGATAGATCACATGTTTGACCACAAAACAAGTCTTAACAAATCTATGAAGATGAAAATCATATCAAGTCTCTTTTCTGATCACAATGGAATGAAACTAGAAATCAACAGCAAAAGGAAAACTAAAAAAGTTTTGCAAGATGAAAAAGTACTAGAGATCTGTTGCACAATACTAGTAAACACTACTGTACTATACACTTAAAAATTATTAAGATGGTAAATTTATTATATCTGTTTTTACCACAATAAAAAAAAATTAAAAATTGACATAGTCAGGATTTTCTAAGGAAGATTTTTTATTTGTTTATTTTCTTTATTTTCTAGGAGAATTATTTCTCTTGACTAAATATGCCTTAAAGTTTACTTCATTCTTCGGACCTAAAAGATCTAGTACAATATCTCACTACTTAATTATTGTAAGTGTGTTGATTTGAATTGATTGAATTAAACTGAAGTGAGTAAAAGAAGATTAATGTCCTTTGATTATTGTGCTTTAATTATCAATAATTCTGAAGCACAGCCTTTAAAAATGTTCCTGTTTCTACCTATTTCTCCAATTAAAAACCAAACAACTCCCACCCACCACCCCCAAACACTTATGAATTAACTAAACTGTAAAATAATGCAAAAAATATGAGACTCATGGTGATATATATAGGATTGGACTCCTAATGATGAGCTGGCTTTGGTTCTGGGTGTCATTACTATTTCATGGAAGGACCAGTAATAGATTTTGCCTATGTTTGCAGAAAATTGCTTATATAAAGAACATATCTCTTTCCAGCTTAATTTTAGATGCTCTTTAAAACTGCAAAGCCAACACATTTTGACTTCAATTGGTAGTTCTAAAACATGCTTATAAAAATTAATATTGTCTTTACAACGTGTAGTCGTAATATAAAAAAGTTAGAGAATTTTCTATAAAATGGGCTATTCTCCTATTTTAATGGCTTTCTCCTGCAACAGACATTCCTGATATTTATGAATCATCTGTGATGAAAATTGTATCTACCAACTTTGTGAACTGAATGTGGTGACAATAGTAAAATAAATAACTTAAACATTTGCAAACTAAGAGATCATCTTTAGAGTCCATGTCTTATGACTACAGTACCATTAAGACAAAAATCTTTTCGTAAGAATGAAAAATGCAATAACAAATTTGAAGCAATTCTTTAAACATATGCCAGCTAATCAAATTATAAATTGGAGTTTGCTTTAAACATGCCTTACTTTTATCATTCTAATGAGCAATGTATTTTAATAGATGCTTTAATAATTCTATTCAAGATCAGATTTGTTTTCCATATACTCCCAATTTTTGCTTTAGGTGAGAATATCAAGGTCATAATTTGGCAAAAAAATGTGTTTGTTTGTTTGTTTTTTTTTTGCATCAAAATTTAAGACTATAATTCTAAAATTCATGTTTTCTGTTCAAAATATTTCTCTACAAAATATATATTTATTTTAATATTTCTTTCAGTACATACCTTCATAAGACATAATAAATGAAAAAGTCTGTAATTTTATACATAAAGTAGCATTTCTTTTTCCTCGACCTTCTGCTGCATTTTGTTAAGCACTAGGGCACCTTTCTTATTTCTTACTTTATCCAATTTCTGCACAATTTTTAGTCTTTATTTGTATCCATCTCCATCTTCAAATTTGCTGGGTGAAATATCTTCTTACAAAATATAAAGAGAACACTAACAATCTTGACATTTTCAATCTCTTAGAAAACCTAGGAAATTATTAAACCGATTACTTGTATAAATTTAGCCAATCGATTATTTTTCTCTGCCATGTACTTTGAAAATAAAGGCATGTAAATAAATCACACACAATTCCAATCAATCAATCCATTGTATCTCTATGTCCTAGAGATAAAATTTTCACATTGTTACCCACTGGCATCTTGAAATCACGAAACGACTTTCGAGACTCAGAAATTACTTTCAAAAGAGAGTCAAGATGTCAGAAGCATGGTGGCGTGACGGGTCCCCTTACCCTACCCCCTTGGGACACAACGAGTTGAACAGCTGTGATCCAATGGAAGATTCCCAGCCTAACACAAACACTTCTGAAAGATCTGTGCATCCAGCATCTGCAGGGGGCTGAAAAAGAGAATCAAACCGTGGTTGATCGCAGCCTAGCCCCTCTGTGGTCTGCTCTAACCTTAGTTAGAGACAATGAGAGGAAATATCCATAAAAGACTTAACCATTTTTCCATGTGCCATTGTGTTTTTCACTGTTTTAAACACATGATGGCAATCACCTTTATGATGATGATTTAATCTAATAGGGGTATTTATGGTGTGGATGTGACAAAAATGCCTGTGTTCTTCTATTGATATGTAGCCATAATAGACTCTGTTTAGACAAACACACAGGAAAGAAATGTAACTGCATGATTTTTTGATATACTTTGGGATGTAAATTTTGTTGAAATAATTTCCACTTTTCCCCCAACCTGACACATTCACATCTAGACATTTTTCGTCCTGTGGACTGGTGATATGGGTTGAAGTCAGGTTGCAGTACACTCTAGCTCCACCTTATAACTGAGGACATTTGACTTCGCAAGTACCACAAAATAGTTTTTTCAGGTTCCAGATAAATGTACAAAGCCTGATCTAAGTATTAGCTTTTTTTTTTTTTTTTTTTTTTTGGGAAGCTGATTTTTTTTGAAGTCATTCAGACCTTAAATTGAATCCTAGGTGCGATATTTACTACCTTTATACTCTTGGACAATGCACCTTAATTTTACTGAGCCTCATTTTCTCTAGTAATAAACACAAGTGGAGTATACATAACTCATAGGGTAGTGTAATTACTTTATGATGTAGAGTATTTGAAAGAGTGCCTAGTACAATATGTGCATGCAGTAAAGTCATTCAGACCTTAAATTGAATCCTAGGTGCGATATTTACTACCTTTATACTCTTGGACAATGCACCTTAATTTTACTGAGCCTCATTTTCTCTAGTAATAAACACAAGTGGAGTATACATAACTCATAGGGTAGTGTAATTACTTTATGATGTAGAGTATTTGAAAGAGTGCCTAGTACAATATGTGCATGCAGTAAATGCTTAATGACCATTTCCTTTTCTCCTTCACTGTCTTGGATCTAAATCATCGTTGAAAGAGTAGTGTGATTAAGAAGAAAGCCCATGAATTAGACATTGTCTCGATTTTGTTGGGTAACGGAGATTTAAAGAGAGAGTAAAATGCAAAGATAAGAAGGATGGGAAAAGTCATAGATTGGTGACTTAGGTCTGCCTCTGCTTTACTTAAAAATTTATCCATCATATGTTCTGAATAGCCGTATCTGTATAATGACAGTGCTTGAATTAATATTCACAAAGCTATCATCCAACCTGAATATCTTTTTTCTCTAAGTTAATTGCAAAATAAGAGCCCATTTAACGTAACCTGTATTTTTCACTTTTAGTTAATGAATGAATCAACCAGTTATTAATTGGCTTAATAATGGACCACTTAGTGGCATTCAAAATAATCTTTGTAAAATAATGAGTTAGTGGGTGGACTTTCTTGTTTTATAACCGCTTGCTAATTCTACTTGCTTTCTTGCATGGAAGAATTGATGTCTGGAATGTCAGCTCGCTGACACCCTTTCCTAAGAAATTTCCTTTTATCGCATACTGTATCACTTTATTGCATTTTGCTAATGTTCCTACACTTGGGATCCCCTTACTTGCCTCGGCCACAGTACCTTTTAGACTTGTCATGTTGAGGGGAGAAGGATAAAAAATTCTGTAATATACTTCTTTTTTCTCTCGCTAACATCGGTTAGAAATCCCTAGGAATAATGATTAATAGGGAGTAGAGTGGCAAACATTAAAGAATCATAGAGGTAAAAACTTTTAATCGGAGTCCTAAATTATAAATGATGATAATATTGATTTTTTGTTGAACATCAACAAATTTTACCTTTTGCGTTTTCCGACCCACTGCAATGAAAACGAATCTTTCATTTTATCACTTATTTCTTTGTATTAGGGACATATCTTGATGTTCTATGTTGCTCAATATTGTAGAAGGGGGAAATTCTGAATAAATAGAAACCTTAATACAGACCTTGGATTAGTAGGTTTGTTGACACATAAAAGACAAAAACCCGTTCTTTGAAAACTTCACTTAAGAATATCATGCACTTTCATAAATGAGTATCTACATACTTGCCTTCTCAAGCGTCTGACATCAATGGCCTTTCATGAGATGAACTTGTTATGATTTACATTAAGTAGTTTAAACAATATGAGGAAATTAGTGCTTACTTGATAGAATTATTAACTCTTTCTATGAAGACTAAAATTATATGTCCAAGAAATTTAGAAACATTAAATCATAATACTTTTGTAACTAATATTTTCTTTCAATACCCTGTGTGAAATAACAACATGTAAAATAAGTACAATTTATTTGCTTCCAGAGAAGCATTCTAAGAACAGTCGAAGCCAAGAGTTTCATCTGCGCTTCATAGGTAGGCAGCGATTTATTCCAAGATTGTGTTCATTAAAATAAATGTAAATATCTACTTCACACTTCATTATAAACCTTGAAACAAAAGAAATAAAACATTTTGGTTTGTCTTGAGCCTTGGAATTTGCTAGCTTAAACAATGTACATTCTGTCAAATAATGAGACTTACTTTTAAATGCTATGATAATGCTAAGTACTTAAGTAGCCATGAGCGATGAGAACAAAAGTCCCAGCTCCGTAACCATAGAAATGACAGCACTGATGGCCCAATCCAAAAGGCTGCCCCTACGACCACCCAGAAAATAATTAATTTTTCAAATAACAATACCTCTACATCCTAGAATACAGGAAATAAATGACCATTGCATAGCGACCAGTTTAGGCCAGCCACAAACGCTTGTGCAGTAAACAGTACTCTGACCCTCTTTCCACCTCAGCCTCATTATACCATCATTATGTCATACATGTGCCCGGAAGTTCATGAATCTAATTATAACCGACTGAATTCTGGGAAGGTACATGCACTGTTGACGGTAGGTTATATAACACTCAACAGTCAATTAAAATTATCTCACACATCCATCGGCTAGCACCACCCATGTAACTTCCCATCATGGTCCAGATGTAAGACAGACCTTCCCACCTCTCTGGTGTAATCCTTTTCTCTCTTGAAACGTACTTCAAATAAATCATAATTTTCCTATACTTTGCTGATTCGTAATTCTTTACGGTGCCACTGGGGCAACGATGAACTTAGATGCCCCCAATGGTAGCAATAATATGTTTGCAACATAGAAATAAGGAGGAAAACATGGGACTTTTAGAGCTTCTGCAGAATATGAGGAATTTTGAATTACGAGAGAGTGTACGACTAGCCTACCTTCCTTTCCAATAAGCCTAATTTCTGAAGCCAAGGCCAGTTCGGATCAAGCGTATCCTCTTCCGAACAGCTCAAATCGCTCCAAATAAAAGAAACAATAGTCAGAGAAAAGACAGCACAGGGATCACTCACTGGGTCACGGCATTGCCTCCAGAGGACTGCATTTTCTGCGTATATTATCTGGAGAGGGTGAGGAGTCAAAAGGGCCAGGGAATCAAAGTAACCGAACTGTTACTCAGAAGGGAAGAAGTGAGTCTAGACACAGTACTACAGAGAAAGGTATTTTTTAAGGAGGGATGTTAGGGCAAAGCCTGAAGCATGGGGTGTCGATTAAGAGGATGAACTCATGTCTACTGCAAACTATGAGGGAAGGAAGCAGGAGATGCCTGGATATAGTAGAGTGGATAAAAACATGGACTTTACATGTTTACATGTTTTGTCTTCCTCCATGTCCTGCTACCTAATCTTGCTAAGCCCAAATTGCCTCAATTGTGAAATCAGGGAAATTATATACCTCCAAGCGTTGTGAGGATTAAAGGATAGAAGGCGTATTAATCGTGTCTTGTGTCCCGTAAGTGTATCATCGTCAGAACCACCGCGGACTTGACCAGTGGTTGGCTCGGGGTACACGGGGTGCCTATTCATTCACGCGTCTCCTCATATGCTGTGCATGATGTTGGAGTCCTTCCAGTTATGAGCAATAGGAAACCAAAATTCTGTTTAACCTTAGACCAATAAGAGTTGGTTTTACCACATAACATGAAATCCAGAGGCAGACAGTTTTTCGCATTCAAATGCTTAGCAACACAGGAAGGTGTTTAAACTCTTTTTTTTTTTTAATCTTTCTCTTCTATGATCCTAAGTGTGTTGACTCTGCCAACTAGCTTGTTGCCTCATGCTCGCCAAAGGGCATTTGCATCTCCAGGGATTATGTGCAATTGCCTAACAGAGAGAAAGGAATAAAAGGCTTTTATCTCGGAAAGCTTTGTGTTTTTATGTATGATGGGGAGCTGTTGAGAGACCGTTCTCCATCAATATTTCAAGTCTGCGTTGTCTGGGCCTTTTGAACAAATTACATGTTTGGCTATGAAAAGGCCCTGAAAGCTAGAGCCTCGCGGACGCCATCTTCCTTCTGTCCCACCTGGACGCATCCGCTTCTATTCTGAAGTATTAACCTAGAGACCTTCCCTAACTTTCCTACACAGGATCTGCTCACATTCCAGAGTAAAGAGAAGGTCTCTATCTCCTGAATGGAGCATGAGGCAGATTGACTGTCCTATAGAAGCCCTGAGTCTCACAATTTTGGAGTTCCTCTCTTATGGTGCAAGGAGTTACATATGCACGTAAACTCCTGTGGGAACTGGGATGTGGAGAACTGGTGCCAGGTATTTCTCTGGCTGCTTCATTTTGACATGAGTATTAAGTGATATATCTCCTTGACCCAGAGGTCTCGTGTTTGTTTGTTTGTTTGTTTTTTTCCCAGAAAGAAACTATATAAAGTGTGGCAGGATAAATTATTAGCTTGAAAGTTGGCAAAATTTCAGACTCTTCATAGTTTCTGACTAAACAGGAGAAAGTTTCCTCAGAAAACTTCTCTTATATTTTATTAAAACAGAGCACATGCCTAATCTTAGACAAATTAATGGCATTTAATTTGAGAATGAGATTACATAATTAGTTGATCACAGTCATTTATCTCTTGGTTTTGGGGTAGCCCTCTCGTATACAAAGTAACTCCACCCATTCTGGAAATACATATTTTTAAAAGTGTGTGTATGTGTGTGTGCGTGCGTGTGTGTGTGTTATAATTAGTTAATCACAGTCATTTATCTCTTGGTTTTGGGATAGCCCTCTCCTATACAAAGTAACTCCACCCATTCTGGAAATAGATATTTTTGAAAGTGTGTGCATGTGTGCGTGTGCGTGTGTGTGTGTGTCTGTAACCAATGCATGGGCAATAAATGGTATATCTGCTGAATATCGTGAATCTAAAAGTTTACTGACAGTGTATGAATGTGTCAGTTCTAGATACTAAATTCCTTCAGGTCAAGGAATTGTGTCTCATTTATATTAGATTATACTTAAGAGCTTAGTATGGATTCTTTTGCATATAGATGCTTAATATAGGTTGATTAAATAAATGGATTTATGTTAGCCAATATCATCCTACTTCTAAAAATAATGTTGTGTTTAATTAATTGAAATACCTAAACTATGTAACAGAAAGGAAGGGGAAATATATAGCTAAGTTACTGAATTAAAATAAGCTTGTTTCTTGCTTGATTGATTCTGGAACTTTTCTACATACTGGAAATGGTTCCAATAAATTACAATAATGCCATTTCATATAACTATTATCTTTCTTGAGTTTCAAGGTTGATCTGGATGTTCCATTTCTACATGCTACACGGTACTTTAGTATTGTAACTCTGTAAAATTCCTATATTATTTATAAATTGGTAGCTAACACATCAAGGATGTTGTCAAGGAAATGTTCTATATTCTTTAAAATATATTTATAGTCAGAATGGAATAAATATGGGGCATGTATTTATTCTTAGTGACTTTCTTGTCAAAATTCATGAGCTCAATTGTCAAGTGAGGACTAATCTCATTGTCTATGATATAAAGTCAACCTGGCATTGAAACACCAAGCTATACTCTTCTAGTATTATGTCACTATTGATAGTATACATTTTTGAAATTGAAAATTATTGAGCAATGTTAGTAATGAAATAAATGAGATGCCATATCGAGAACTTGACTACAATGTATCTGCATGAGTAAATTGCTGCTTAAAATATGAGATAAAAAAAATTTAAGTTAATTGCAACAAAAGAAATATAATAGAGCAAGTAGCAAAATTATAATTAATTAATTTTATCTTTCCCATTAATAATAGCAAACATTCAAATAAATTGTTAGCCAGATAGGATTTTTGAATATTATTTATTTCATCTAACATGTTAGTCACAGATAAGTCAAATGGCTCATTGAGGTCACATAACAGGGTACCACTCGCTACACATGGTACCACGGTACCAACGTGGTGTCTATGAGACACCTGCTACTCTGGGATAGTTGTCTCTGACTGTGTCTAGAGAATTAGCCAATTGTTATTTAAAATGTTCCTTTCATGCACTTGATTATTGACAAAATGACCAATTTAGCACAGGTATATAATGTGAACTCTAAGCGCTCATTATAATTTTGTCAATCTTTTCCAAGAAATCTGTAACCCTAGCAAACTACTTCCCTATGATTTCTAAAGGCACATCCCTCACCCTCTCTCTTCCGTGGTTCTCAGACGAGAAGACGTTCCCCATCCCTTGACAGGTCCTGCCCTTTTTGGACAGGCCTGCATTCCCTGCCCTCGGGGAGACCTCAGACGTACTGATAGAATGCCTTCTACACTTGAACAGATCCGTACACAATAAAGCTGCAAAAATATTTTAGTAATTTCTATATTTACCAATAGAAGAAAACAAATCTGACATTTTTGGGGTATCTTTTATAAAATACATCTTTTAAGAAACACTTGATAGATACTATTTTATTAAATTCTCATGATGACCTTGTAAGATTGGTGTTATTATATATTATATTATTATACATATATAGTTGAGGCATTATATGTATAGTTGATGTACAATATGATACGTTTCAGGTATACAACATAGTTATTTGACATTTATATACCTTAAGAAGTGATCACCAGGATAAGCCTAATAACCAACTGTCACCATATAAAGTTACTCCCTATGCTATACATTTCATAAAGTTGGTTTTATTATGACCACTTTTCAAATGAAGAAAATTGAGATTTGGAAAAGTTAAGTTATTTGCATAAATTTCTATGTATATTAGATAGCGAATATTGAATAGAGTTTCGAATCAGGGCCTATGGGTCTTTAATATCCTTTCCATGAAATAATGAGCACTTCTTAACACTAAAGCATTTGCAATCAGAGTAAGTTCCATTTGATATATTGTCATTAAGCGTATTGTCATCTAGGATCAATAATCACAAGGATGCTAAAATTACACAAATCCTCCAAATTTGTGGGGAGGCCATTGCCAGAGAAACAGTCACCACTTTTCCATAGAAAACAAGATGCAGAAGACTGGAATAGTACTTACTAGAGAGAATGAAGGAAAGAAGAAATTTTACCTAAGTATCTTCAGATCATGGACAACTGCTGACACGTGGCCAGACAATTTAACATTGGGTATTAATTTTCTAATGCGTAAAGTATAATGTAAAATTTTTGGTAGCCACGTCATGGTTAAGTAGACAGACCTCCCTGTCCGATTGATGGGTCATGCACCCTTGGGCCCCTTTATCAAGTGCTACGCTGGTCATTCCGTGGCATGTGTCCCTGGGAAGGCAGGGGGATTTGTATGATATTATCTCCACCCTGATTGTGTCTGGCAGTCTTTAATGATAAAATAATGACTCTTCTTCCATGTCAACTAAATTGTGGCTTTTGTGCTGAGGCTGTCATTTCTGGAGATGTTTTCTTCTGACACAAACCCTCCCATCTGGCAGAAACCAGAAAAAATGCACAAAGTCCCTCAGACCTTTGAACAGTGCTGACTTGGCATGTATTAGAATTGGTGACCTGGACTTGAAAGTCTTGGTTTTCCCTCACCAATTATCCCCTCGAGCCATCCACTATCTCATATACTCATGATTACCAGCCTTCCTTCAGCCGTCAGGGGCCTGATTCCAAAGGAAGGTTAAACGCTTTGTTTTCCAACAATGCCCTGAAAGCAGAATATAACTCTATAAAACATTTCACCCATGAAGGGCAATCACAGTTTCACTCAGTGGAAAAAAAACAAAACAGAGCATCGGTGGTACCTCATCACATAAAGAACACTTATTGCGTTTTGAAAGAAGAGTTATATTCAGCCTCTGGGGTGAGAGAACCCACACGTAACTGCGAACAACGTTAATACACGATTGAATAGAGCTGCTGATTGACCAGACCAAAACTGTATGCGGGCAGGAGAAATGTCAGCTTTAATCTTCCCAGAGCTGTTTCAGGAGAGAATTAAGTGGAGAGCAATTTTATTAGAATTAAAACAATCCGTAGGTACAAATGGAAAACTTTAAAGTGACGAGAAAAATGGACAGGTGTTTAAATGAACTTTTAAAATGCCTACTATGCACTAGGCATGAGTGCATATTAGTGCAATAACTCAGTTATTGTCTCTCTATTTTATTGTTCCAACAAATCTATGAGATACTTTTTTTTTTTTACTTAAAAAAAATGTGTTTTATAAACGAGGAAACTGTTTCAGAAGATGAAATAACTTGCCAAAGATTCCACATGAGAATGTGGCTGAAGTGGCTTTTAAATTCAGATCTCTTTTACACCAAATTCTATGATTTTCATTCTCCTAATGTGTTGAGGCTATTTATCCTCTTTCATATATTATAGATTCCACTAGGATGCCAAAATCACAATAGAGAGAAACATGACTTCCGGTAACTCTTCACCCAGCTCCATTTCTTCCTCAAAGGAATAACCACCATCACAGGCAGCTCTCTCCAGAACCAGTGTGTGGTCCCGCCACCATGAGTCATTCATTCTGTGTATTGGAATCTTCCAAGGAGTAATCAAAGATGAAAATTCCTTGGATGCACACCAGACCTTTGAGTCAGAGTGTCTGGAAATTGGGGCCTCAACTTTGCATGTTTAATATAAGATTCCCAGGTAATACTTGTAAATGCAAGTTTAAGAATCACTTTTCTATGAGGTGTGAGGACATGGTTGAGTGGGTGAGGCAGACTCTCCTGTATCCAGGATAAATCTCATTAACACTAGTACAAAGACCAGTATCATACAACACTCATATATAACTGGTGCAGCCTCGCAGAGGGCTGGGTGAACATCTATTAGGTATTATTTAAAAGATTTCAAGATATCTTTAAAGTATATTTAAATATATTTTAAAATGCCCAAATCTCTTGCTTTCAGGCAAGCAAAGTAGTACATCTCTGAATTAGAGAATTATTATTTTATAATCGTGATCATGATTATGATCGTGATCATTGTTAGTCTCGAAGATTTTAGTCCAAATTGTTTGGTCTTACATAAGATTTGCTCGTGGAACATTTGAAAGCCCAGAACTCTGTGATTCTGTATTTTTTTTTTTTTCAAATGTCCATTCCTACAGCATGGTGAGTGGTTAGCCAATTTGGACAACCACAGCAAATATACAAGACAAGTGAGCCGCTCACGTGGTTGGACAGCATGCTGCCTGACAGTAAAGTGGGTAAGGGGAAGGGGAATGAAAAGCTTCAGATGGCCAGGGCACAGAAACATCAACGCCACGTTTCATATTCTTCGTGGTTTTGCCCCAGCTCAAACCCTGCTGTCTACAAGAGACTCGCTTATATCTGCTGTCTGACCTAGAGGAGACTTTCGCTTCCAGCTTCTAAGAAAACACATGCGCATGCTGTAGACATTTTTCTTGCAAGAAATTTAATAAGAAATCCATTGCTTCCTCTATACGAAGGAAGAGGAATTTAAATGCAGAACATAAAACGCAAGAACATAAAAATGGGAGCTTATTTAACTATCAGCTACTCACATAGACCTAAATGATTTCCTAAAAGAATTATGCCTTTTAATTTCTTAATGGTAATGATGACAACAATGATAAATCGAATGTAATATATAAATAATTGATAAATACTAATATTTATAATTTATGCATTTTATATAATGTATTACATAGATTTACATAATTTATGTGAATGTAGAATATGCACTTCCAAACTCATGCAACTAGAAATACTTCTACAATTATCACTCAAGACCGTTAACTAAAATGCTTAAGCGTTTCCAAAATTTCTCATTGAGATTCACAACTAAGATTAAATATTCCTTCCTTACCATAATCCTCTTTGTTGCAACTGAGATATAGAAAAATATTATCAAATATTTAAATAAACAAATTACTGTATAGTTTTAAAATGATTCACTAGACTGTATTACTTGTTTTGTTTTCTTTCTGGATGTCTTAGTATTACTAAGCAAAATCGTGCAAAGATCAAGCACAGTTGTCTCAATTGACTGCTTCACAAGGTTTATTGGGCTTGACAGATATTTGCGAAGCTCATTTAGTTTGTGTTGGACAGATACTGCATCTGTACTAAATATAGGCCGTGATGTGTGAAATATGTTTGACAAAAGAGATGAAGTTTCAGGTTAGTGAATATGGGGGAAAAGAATTTGGGTAGGTAGGAATATACCCTGCGTACTAATGTGAGGGTAGGTATCAGATCCTTTCTACCCTATTTTGTCTGTGTACCTTTGTATTGATGAGAATATGCGCGTCTCGTATTTCTGCTCTGAAAGAGCTATCCATGTAGATGCCCCACAAAACGAGCATTTTTCATCAGTCACATCTGGATTAGCAGAGCTGAGCTAAGTCGTGCTGTGGTCACGTACAACTCCCCAATCTCAGTGGCCTGAAAGAACCACATTTTATTCCTCACTAGCTCTCCATGTTCATCATGGATTGGCAGACGATCCTGCTCTGCAGCAACCACACCTGTCTTTGGGGCCAAGGTGATAGGCCCTTTGCCACCCAGACCTTTGCCAGGTTCTGCAGCACAGGGAAAGTGAGACATGAGGGTCTTGTGTTGGCAACAAAGTACTTGGCTCAATTATATGTCTTTTTTCCTTGCAACTTCTTGACAGGAATCAGTCATGTGACTTTGCCTAATGAGAAGGGAACCAGGAATTGAAATACTCCCATGTGCCTGGAAGGGAAGCCATGAAATATTTTGCAACATTAGGTAACAAATATCTTTTATTAAAAAAAAAAAAAAAAAAAAGAATGAACTTGAGAGACATTGAAACAAAATTAAAATATTGAATAACTCCACAGAGAGTAACTGGATATGGATATGGACATGTACCCACGGTGAATGATGTGCCAAGAATCTGAAAAAAAGTTTTAGCGTTTGAAAGCCGTTCCTCCCCCTGCCCTGTCAAGGAGCAAAGCAGAGCATACACATAAACAGTTCTCTTCCCTTAAAAATGTCTGCCCAGCCCCCGAAACTCAACTGCTTGGAGTATCTCATTTCTTTTTACTCTTTAAAGAGTGTTTTTGCAGATACCCTGTTCCTGATCCATGATTTTTTATAGGATGGGTTGATGACAAATAGCTTCTCCTTTGAGTACACAGTTCCCCGGCCAAGAGGAGCTGGTTCTCACCTGAAATATATACTACACCACTCAGGAGTCTAGTCAGGAGACAAAGAACAAACAAACAATAACAACAACAAAAAACCCACCAGTTATTTTAACAGAGAATTAAATATAAAACACTGTTATATGAAAAGGCAGAAAAGGAACACTGATGTACCACTTAGTGAGTATGGAAAGGAAGCAGCTACTACTCTCAGAGGTTGGATGTTAAAGGGAAAAGTTAGAATCAAAGCATAGCTGGGATTCAGCCCTCTGACTGGTAAATTTGGAGGACCAGCCCTCTGTGAGTAGAGCGCAAAGTTTGGTGGAGGTGCTTACCTGTGGTTTAACTGGTAGAGCTGGCGTCTCTACTGGGCAAACTATGTTCTTTGGGGAATGTTGAAAAATTATGAACTATAATCAGCTGCCATTTCCGGAATGGATGCCAGTGGTGGATTGAAACAGTATCACTGGGGTGATGTTATAGGATCAGAAAGCAAGCATCGTATATATTGTTTTCTTATTCTAGTCTCCTTCTCTAACCTCCTGCTGCAAAGCCGAACCGGAAGTCAGCTAGTAAAAATAAAAATATAGCCGTCAGAATCTCAGTGTCATAAAGTGGAATTCAAGCTGATACAGTAGCTTACTGATGAGCACACCCCTAATATGGGTGTGACTGTGTGTCACCTGGAGTCTGAGCCATTCAGCTTCTCGGCATGCCTGGATGGACACCTGCTAAGTTTTCTCACCCAGGGAGGCTGTAAGTGTATTTTGCTGGTGAAATGAAGGGTAAAAACAATATTTGGTGATCAGAAGGGTAGACTATGCTGGCATTTGGGGTTCCTTACAGCACATGTTTTTTTCTACCCCAGTTTTTGGCACGAGGTTGGTTTATTCTCTGACCTCTTGTGATTGCTAAAGCCACAGATCCATTGCTGACCAATGAATTGAGACGGGTTACTGTGTTTAATTTCTGGGCTCTGCGTTTTGATTTTAATCCAACACTCTCAAGAGCACCCACTTGCTCTCTATACACTCATAATGAGACACCCTGCCTCTGTCCCAATTTCAAGAGAGTGACTGCCTCATTAGCCTGGACCCTCAGGGGCTAAGATGAGCAAGGTCTCTATTTAAATTAACCACAACAGCCACAAAGCCTGAGGAAGAAAGCCATGGTTGTGCTTAAGGCACCGGAATTTGGGAGTTATTTGTTACTGCAACATACCTAGCCCATTCTCATATTTATTTCAGAACAGCATCTTACTGATGGACTCTTTCTAGTAAGAAGATAGTAACTAGTGATATAGCAGAATAACTAAATCTTTTCATGTTTATTTTGAGAATTGTTCATTTTTATCCCACTTTTTATCCCCCCCAAAGAGGATTCGAAATAGCTTGTGGCAGAGGTGACGTCACACCAGAATGCACTGTAAAAAAATGCTAAATGAATGTTGGAAGAGTGATTGACAGGACGCGGCTGCTGGTTGACCGGTGAGCTGGAGTCCGTCAATCAGAGGCTCCGCCCCGTCCCCTGCTCTTGGAATTGCGGCCCACCATTTCTTCTCACAGTGGGATCCGTTTTCAAGGACGCAGCCTTGATAGAGCAATGTGTGTTGAGACCATCTGGACTGTGAATGGGACTGAACCCCGTTAAGGCCTCTGTATACACTTTTAAGATACTGGTGGCCAGGGGCAGAGAGCTACTTTCTGTGGCTGCCCGAGACAAGCCTTGTAACTCCACTTGCTTATTAAACCTGCCACCTGCCAACGGGGAGTGGTCTCCTTCCTTCTCAGTCTCTCCTGACCCTCCTCGTGCAGGGCCAGGTTCAGATGTCACCCTGGAAGCTCCTGGCGATTTGAACTGACAAGGACACTTGTCTGCATGGACAAAATTAATGCGAAATTTAGTCAAATGTCCATGAATGTCAGAAGGCTTCCCCCAATTCAGCTTTCTAAGAAAATTAAGATATATTTTTTAATTTGATCAAAAAGACACATTTTAAATACAAACTTAAAGAAATAGGAATGTATTTGGTATTTATAACCAGAGTTCAAAAGCAATATAACTGATAACACTGATCGTTAATGTCATCTTAAAACCTCGTCAAAAGCCAAAAGATTTAACAGTGTGAGGCATAACGACTGAATAATTCATCAATGAAAATAAAATAATTTGCTCTTTAAAATTTAAAGGACATGTTTGGAAGAAATAACTGTGGCTATAATTTCAAATCCGTGTCTTTCAAACAGTGGAGAGAGTAGAATAACAGCTTTATTGTAAGTGATACGACAAGCTACCAAATAGTGGTCTGAGTCTTTATTTTCATGATGTTATGCTGGGCGTTTTTTTATAGTAAATATCATTGTAACCTTTTAAAAAATCCAGATTTAATTATCAGGATAAATTTGTAGACCTAATTTCTTTACATTGTTTTATACTTCTCAAATCTCATAATCCATCTGAATTGCTACAGAGGTCGGTTAATGAAAATCGGATTTGTTTTTTATTTATGTTTTTCCTCCAGCTTTATTGAGATATAATTGACATGTTACATTGGGTAAGCTTAGGATGTACATGTTGACTTGATACACTGATGTATTACTAAAGGATTACCACCACGCCCACTAGCTGACACCTCCATCATGTCACACAATTACTACTTAAAAAAATATATTTTTTTGCTTAAATTGCAGTCTCTAAGTTCCTAGACTCCATATTGGCAAAAAGTAAATACTTGTAAATATCCTTTTTTTCCCTCCCAAGTTCAGCCCGATTTTATGCCAGCTGTGAGAGTTCAAACGTGATTCTCTTCAAACAGAACAGAATCGGGGTTTACAGAACAAACTCTGCAGGCCACACACATTTCCTTGACTCCAGCCTCACATTCTGTAGTGCAGCTTGGATTACTTCTGGCAAAAGCTGAGAAGAAAACCTGGATCAGCTAGAAGCCGGAGTCTGACTGACTGATTTTCTGCTTTTCAAAAGAATGTACTGCAGTCATTATTTTCCCAAAATCCAGGTTAGATAAAGGGGATGGATGTTCATGGGAATTAAGTGAGGGGTCGCTTCTCAGTCCTGGTTTGATATAGGACTGAAATAGGGGAATTAGTCCCAGGTACACCCTCAGCAAAATGGTGGCAGAGGTGACGTCACATAAAATCACACCTTCGAAGTGTCGTGATTTCCAGTTTGAAAAATACTGAGCTAGGTTAATTTAAGATAAACTAGGGATGACAATTGGAGAAGAGTTTGTGACAAGAGTCAGTCTGTGGCAGGCAAGGATTAATATGCGAATGATATCACTTAGCAATTGTAGAGGTCTGTTCAATTTTTATAAACATTTAACATAGAGTATTTTTTCTTCCCCAGAACACAAGAAGGAGAATATTATCACCATTTCAAACTCACAAGATTTGTAAGTAGAAAGCAAAAAACAAGGCTTGGTCTTCTAACCTAGACATTAGTGCCTGTCCCTATCACACTAGGCTCCTTAACATCTTCTTCTTTTTTTTGACATTTTATTATTTTTATGACCAGGATATACCTGTGGTAGCTGTTATGTGCAGATCCCACGCTCAGACATGCTGCTGTGCAGTTTGGGTGTTTTTCGTTGAGTTTTAGATGTTCAGCTTATTGTTGTTTCAAGGGAAGGAATCTGGGGACGGCTCTCACTCCGCCACGATTCTGATGTCACTCTCCTAGGCTCCTTAACCTCTAATCTCACCTCTTTATCAGGTTCATAGTACATTGTGAGCATGTGGGTACAATCCATTACAATAAAGAGTGTCACTGTTAGTTAATCTTATCCATACCAATAATCCAGATAGTAGTACTTGTTTGAAGCAGAGTCATTTTCCAGCCTGATATCTTTTTTTTTTTTTTTAATGTGTGTGTATGAGTGTTTTATCTCTTCATAATGGATCCACTAGATACTCTTTTTCCCTCTTTATCCTCAGCTTCCGGTTTAGGCTTAATCCTGCTGAGAAAGCATGCGAGTCTGTGCTCTCTCTGGTACCTTTGGGGAGGCGGGGTAGAGAGCACTTTATCTCCTCAAAACTGTCAGTCATTCATATTTTTGTTTTCCCTGGTCGGATGTAGGAAATGGCAGAATGTCCACTCCAGTAGCATAAAGCTGATGTGCTATTTATTAAGCTAACAAAACTGTCCTTTTTACTCCGTCTCACTGAAGTCCTTTTCCCTATAAGAAATAAAAGAGAAAGAAAATCCTGCCCTGTCTAACCACATTTCAAGTTCTGTCTTAGATCCTATGTTGACCCCAATACTCCTGCTCCCACAAAAAAAGAGAGTTGCAAATGGTTAGGACTTGCAGCGCATGGAGCTAATAACAGCAGTGTTGAATGCTATGGCTTCCTACTAACTAATAGAGTCCATATATTTTAATCCCCAGAGGTCATGAGTTAGCTGTCTCATGTCCATGGCGAAAGCAGCGCATATTATCATATCTAATCTTATTTCCAATATGCTTAAGCAGGAAAAGGAGTAATGGGTATTCACCTTCTGGCTGGATAACACATTATCAATCGATAAGATGGCCCTGGAGGAGATTGAGTGGCTGTAAAATCAGAATAAAAGCCCAGTACTTTGTCCAACAATCTGAAAATCAAGTCTGCGAACAGTGCCCGACAGTGTACATAAAGCCCACAGCGAATAGGAATACACTCTGAGCAGTAACATTATTAGCATTTTAGTAACAAATGATATGCAGAGAAGGCTGGTTTCAAAAGAAACACTTGAGGGCTTCAGAGGACTCGTGCTGCGAGCCCCGTAGGTCTGATCTTCCTTTCAAATGCCACCTTCGCCTTTGATTGCCAGCTTCGCTTTGACTCTGAGCAGTCTCAGTCTATAAAGGCAGAAAGGTTAGCACTCCACCGGAGGGGGATGTAAGGGACGAGTGAGCTCAGAGCTGCACCCACGAAAAGAAGGCACTCCGATATGTCACGGGATCGTGGAGACCCGAAGGCAAAAAATTAATCAGAGCCCTTTCCCCTTTCCCACCTAAAAGGCAGCGACAAATCCGAGACAAAGGAAAGACTGCCCTTCCCTTCCCCGCGTGTTTGCCCTTTATGAGCGTCTTAGTCAAAGTTCTTCAAATGCCAGGCAGAAGGTTAAGGAGGCCCCTAGTTAAAATGCAAAATAGTGCTTCCCTTGGAGGTATTTCGTGGTGAAAAGACTGAAACCAAGCCGCGAAGTTAAATTTAAAAGTCCTCGGCAGAAAAGAGAAGAGAGAGTCCTTAATTTTTCCTCTTTTCAATAGGGTGTAGCAAAATTTAATTATAGAGTTTTAAATCGTATCATTCCTTCTCAGGCTTGATGACTTCATCTCTGAGGAGTCTGGATAGCGTGAGGTTGGGTCTGGTGACGGAAGCTTGATGGCGACACCACACCTTCCCCTTGCGTGACAAACACATGAAATATTACAGCAATAAGAATGCAACTTAGCATTTTAAAGTATAGTCTTAAACCAGTTTGCCACACATGAATACTGTATGTAGTTTTCGTTGCCCTTAATTAAACCAGATAATAGGGCAGTTCAATTGTGAGAAACATTAAAAGAGCTTTTTGACTAATAATGATTAGAGTCTGCAATTATAAAATAATAAAAGCTTATATCGACTTTGCGTTTCCTCTGTGTCCACTCTATAGGTTTTGCTTATCTGAATTTCCTTCACCCATATAAGTACCTTTCAAGGTCAAACACGTCATGACTCTCCTTTACAGATACAAAGATGGAGCGGAAAATTAAGTCACTTGCCCGAAGTCACACAGCTAGAAACTGACAGAGGCAGGAGGGTATGCATCCGGGCAGATGACCCAGCCCTACCCCAACCCCCAATACATTCAGGCAGGTTTTGAACAGTGAGACGTTTGTCAGAGCCTCCTACAGACCAGCTGCCTGACAGACAGAGGTTCTGTCCCTTTCCTTCCTGAAAACCTCTGACAGTGAGCATTCGTGCTCTAGCCCACTATAGATTTGATCTCAAATGTAAATAAGCTTAAAACAAGTTGCATTCAAATTTATACTTGAATGTGGATATAATGACTTGTGTTTTACTAGATTATCTTATTTATAAATAAAATGTGTTGTGCTTCAAAAAACAAGAGAACAGAGATCAATTTTTGTGTTAGCTGTTTCGGTATACTTACTAAGACCTGCCTAAATAGTGACTATTCTATGTGGATAGTTCCACTGTCAAGTGTATAATGGCCTGAAAAAAACTTACACATTTACCTGTTGTGCACAGGTATTGTCATGAGTCAAACAGGATAGAAAGAGTCACCGGAATCACCTGGGGTTCTTACTAAATGGGCTGAAATAGTAATTTTTAACAAATACGCTAATCGTTTTAGTAAACACCAATGCTTGAGAATCATAATAAAGACAAAAAGAAAATATTCTCCACCTTGGCCTCAAATCTGCCTATATCTACCCCGCGACTGCCTGTCCGAGAGGCCGACACAGGTCTGAGGGTCTGGGGACCCGCCAGTCCAGGGGAGCTCTGAGTGGTGTGTGGCCCATCGCTGGACACTGTGCCCAGGGAAGTGCAGACACTCGCCCACGTTTACGTGGAGAGGTGTCAGAAACAGAGATGAAAAAGAAAACAAGCATGTGGCCGCGTTATACACATCGTAAATCACCGAGGGAACGGTAAGTGTTATTAGCATTCTGGCTGCTACTGTTCTAGTGAGTAACAGTTTAGTGGAGAGAGGGCTTTCCTCATTGTCTGCAGATGCAGAGAAATTTCGATTCCCTCTTCATATGGCTCATTTCCCATGGCGGTTTTTGAGTCATAAAAAGGGGAAAGCAGTCTTCACGACGATGATGGCAATAATGGAGGAAAGCTTCTGTGTTATAACCGGAGACGGAGGCAGGACCCGGCCACACCTGACTGCTGCCTAACTTACAAGCCCTGCTCCCACCACCCCGCTCAAGAAGTTCCCTCCAAGCTGTTTCCTGCTCCATCAAGGCTTTTGAGTGGAATGGACAGAGGGGGCGTGTCGGACCTCGGGGCCCTGAATTCTGGTGCGTGAAAAGAGGGATGGGTGGTCATGCAGGAAGCAAGGAGATGAAGAGTTGATCAGACATTTGGCCACCTGGGCACGGAGCTCAGGGTCCTGATGTCTGCCATCAGCGCCCGGCTTATGGGCCCGGCTCCTCCTCAGGCCGGTCACTTTCTGATGGGCCCTTGTTCACGTAAATTCCCACCCCCCCTTTTTTTGAGGTTCCTGGTTGCCGACTGTGTTCCTCACAATCAGAAGGGTCAACGGTTTTAATTGTCTAAAATGGGAATGATTATTTTGAAGACAAGAGTCTTGGATAATGGAGAGAGATGTAAGGATCTTCTTCATAAGGAGAGCTAGGTGTGAAAAAAGACACGCAAGGTAGATGGAGTGAATTAAGGGCCCTGATGCTTTTCTCTCTCTGCATTCACTTCCTTCGCCATGTGCCTTTGCTTTTCCTCTCGCTGGAGACGTGGAGTCTCTTTTCCCATCTCTTGAGTCTGGGCTGGCCCCGCGGATCCTTTGGCCGAGCGGCCTCTGTTTGAAGGGATCGTAAAGTTCCAAGCGAAGGCCTCAAGAGTTCTCTTATGCCTCTGCTGCAGCTCTTGACTTCTTCCACTGCCATGAGAGCTTGCCATGGCTAGCCTGCTGGAGGATGAGAGACCGCATGGGGCACAGCTGAGCCACCCACCAGCCTACCAGCCAGCCCGTGTCAGAGCCAGCCCAGATTAGCAGAATCACTTGGTCTAGTCACATCTGACTCCACACACACTAGCAGTAAACGGTTATTGTTTAACTAGTGATACTTTGTAGGGTTGCCTATCAATCATTATAATGGTAATAAATAACTAATACAGCATAAGAAGGATGGGAATTATAATGAAGACAGTGAAAATATATGCCTGTTTGGAGTGGGGTAGAGGAGGGCGTTGATTTATACTTAAAAATTAATCGTGTCACTTCTCTGGTATAAACATACACAATTAGCTAGTTAAACATCAGTGAAAGTAGATTACATCTGACTTTAATTTAGTATTCCTGGAGCTTCAAATCTTAAAGCCTTTCTTAAGAGAAACTACATATTATCAGTTAATTATATCTGTTGAGATTTATCACTTCCCTAGGTTCTTGCTTCGGTATCAATAAAACATTTTTACTAGAAACTTCTTATCCATTTTCTTAGTCACATGAAAAGAACAATTTGGGTTTCATTTTTCACTTTCATTAAAATCCCCTACCGCCTTTCTTTTATATATTATATCAGTCAGAATTCCTGTAGGAAAAAAGATGGCACACACATATGAGAACACTCTGAAGAGGGTTTAATGAATGGGCCATATATATAGGCTTCAGTGAACTAACCCACAGGTAACATACAGGATTTAATACTAGAAGTATTGGGACTGTTGCTTCTCTAGGCTGAAGGCACGAGACCGTTGGTTCTTGCAGCCTGGAGGGAGAGAAACCTTGGCAGAGCCTGCAGGTAGGGAGCCGTGAGAATGAAAACCCCAAGCTATTTCCGCTTCTCCAATCTGCTTCTTGGCATCTCTATGAGCCAAAGCCAGTATGTGGGCACAGGAGTCCACTGGTACACGTAACAGAGGGAGGCTTCAGAAACCACAGTGGGGGAGGATCGAGGTTCATCTGGAGGGGCTGATGCGAGCGTCAGAGAACACATGCTTCATGTGTTGTACCGAAAAGGCGCCTCCTAAATCTCAAAGCAGGGTTCTTGGAAGCCCTGGGTACTAGGTTCGTTAGTTTCTGAATCATCACTGTTAAGAAGTCAGATTATTTATATTATGCACTGAAAAACTTATATTATGCCTTCTGTTTCAAATAGCTTCTTCTCTCCCTAAGAATGTCCGGCGCAACTACTGTCCCTTCACCTAGGTAACCTGCCAGCAGTGGAAACCAAGGCTGAAACCCTGACATCGCACGACTAGCCGCTGGGTTGGAAATTGATTATATTGTGTCGTTGGGCTTCCTGTGCCCTGGGAGTGGCAGCCATTAATCTTTTCTGGAATCAGCACATTTTCAGCTCCTAGTTTGCCTTTTCTGCCCGCAGGGCCTCCACCTGCACCACTATAAAGAGGTTGATTCATGGCACAGTACACTGGGTAATATTGCTTAAACCAAGGGGCTCGCTAAACTTCAAAGAGCAAGGGGGTGTGGCAATGAGCCCAGGGCCATAGGACCTGCTGGTCTTCCTCCACCATCCAAAAGCTACTGAAAACACACTACCTTTTTAGAGGCATTGCTGTAGTAAAAGATTGGAGGAGATGCCTTACATGGATAGGTTGCCATCTGCCAAGTGCAGCTGGATTCCTATACCAAAAGCTATTATCTCAAGCTGTGTCCATTACAGATAGAACACCTAGGTCTGGATATAGAAGTAGCACAAATACCTATTATTCCCAAGGATTCACTTGGGTAATTTCAGTTTCTTGTCTTTAAAATTTAGTTACTTACCGGGGTGACTATGAAGGGAGAAAAGGGATATATCCCTCATATTTTCAAAGATTACTTGAAATTGGCTCTCTACTGATTCTAGTCCCTAGAAAATAGTCAGGTTAGAGGTATAGAAGGTCAAGTAAATAATGGACTTTTTCTGGAATTTACCTTACAGTGAGCCTATTTTGTCTGAACACATCCAGTGGTTAGTTTCTCGTTCCCGAATGCATAGTTTAGTATAAACATGCCCAGCAAAAACCAAAATTCTCATATCGGCTCCCTGACAAGTGGAGTGAGAGCTATGATACTAGAACCAGTTAGATGGAATCCACTAGATTTGCCTCTGCCTGGAAAACTAGTTAACCAAAAGCAAGCCTGCATTCCTAGAGGGTCTGCAGAACGCGGCGCCACCTTCGAGGGTTTGAAAGATGCAGGTATGGTGATTTCTACCACGTTCTCATTCTAATAATCTGTCTGGTTTATGCAAAAAAGAGATGGACCTTGGAGAATGACATTAGATTACTATCTACTTTACCATGTAGTGACTCCATGATAAAGTTGATGCTCTAGATGTGTTTTCTTTACTAGTTTTTGGTGCCTTGTATGGAATTGTTAATCTGAAAAATTCTTTCTTATTCCTCTATATCTTTTAGTCAAGGACTCCAACAAGAGTGAACTTTCAATTTTCTGGCCATTCACTGACCTACCTCATAGCTGTCCCAACTCTCTAGCTCTCTGTCATTATCTAGTCTGCGACGACCCTTATTGCCTCTCCATTCTATAAAATATCATGTAGTTGACCATATTGATCATATCATGCAATTCCACATGTGATCAGGATGCAGTTCTTTTAGCTGTTAAATATAGCTATACCACATATATTTATATATACACACACATATATATTAACATTTTAATAAGATATACATGTACCAGAGGGCAGGAAATCACCTTGAAAATTCAGAATCCTGCTTCAATTTTGAGGATTCCAGTTGTTCGAGCATGTTGTATATATATCCCTTCCAAGATGAAGAACAAGTCATTGCATCTGATCTCTCCTTTGCAGATAATATCATCCTTTTGAGGAAGAGCTCTGGATTGTGTTGTGTTGTATTGTGTTTTTTAAACAGAGAACAGTTCTCTGATGCAGAAGGCTGCGGCTTGATCCAGAGCTGTAAAAATCTGTGCTGTATCTCTTCTGCTAGGGCTTTCCAGAGATTACAAACAGCATCTTTATCCATGACTGATGCATCTAGCAACATGAGATCCATACAGTCACATAGATAGGCCGTGGAGCAACTTGAACCTCAACTTACTCCTGTTGCAAAGCCCTTTTCTGCTCTGTGTCTCCTTTGAAAGTCTCATCCTTTTGTCTCCTTCACTAAGAGTGTTCGAGAAATATTCTTAAATGCAATACACCCTCCTTCAAAATCTAAAGAGAATGAAGAGGTAAATGACTTGTTTTTTTATCTTAATTAGAATCTTCTGGACCTTAATAATCATCACTGATATGGCAGGCTCCTAAATCTTTCTAGAGTTTTTCTTACCCTACAGTATGTATGAGACATAATATGACATCCAAATTATTTTCCATTCCCTACTTAACAGATAAACTTAGAATAATGCTATTGATATTATAAATAAATGTGATTGTCTGAGGAATATCAAGGCAATTGAGGTTACTGTATGACATACTAAAACAGAGAGTAGAGAAGTTAACATAATCCTAGGGCAAAATAGTAACTGTACATTGCTACTTCTGCAACATGAAAGTGAGCTGATTTAGATTTTATCTTGTATCAGTTTTCTCTTGCTGCGTAACAAACGATAAGTGCAGCTTAAAACAACAGTTTGCAATTATGATCTCCCAGCTCTGGAGGTCCGAAGCCAGGATCTGCTCTGCTGGGTTTTGTGCTCAGTGCCTCGTGCATCAGGTGTTGGCTGAATTGCCTGATTTTCCGGAAGCTTTGGGGAAGCATCCGTTTCCAAGACCATTCGGGCTGTTGGCAGAATACGGTTCCTTGTTAATGAAAGTCGGCATGCCCTACCTGACATCCCCATGCTTACTTATTTCGTAACTGGAAGTTTGTACGAGCTCTTGATTGTTTTTAAATGATAAAAGTCAAGAAACATTATATTCTGCTGCTTGTCTATCATGTTTCTAGAAACATCATGACCTATTAGCTGTCTCTACAGATTCCAGTGAGCTGGATTACTGAGAGTCGCTCAGGCTTTTTTACCCACAGAGGTAATTAAACCACTTTACCTGTCAGAGATAAGTGTTGGAACCTGGCCTCTGACAACTACGTTTCCTCCCACCATCCCTCTCTTCCTTCCTTCTTTCTCTCCTGATCATCTTTACAGTAAGGAAATAGATTCCAGTCTGACCAAGAATGTGCCATCTTCCTTCCGCCTCTAGCACCAAACTTGGATGTGTAGCATCCTTGTAAGCCAACATTCAAGAAAGTTGCTTTTCGGTGTTTCCAAATTGAAGGATCTATTTATTACTATCCAAGCATTTAATTAACTGTACATTAAATGCCGAAAACCATATGCATTTATTCCTTTAAGCAAAGAGAAATTAGAATATACATCATGCCGCAAATCTTTAACAGTTATCAGGTTGTGACTTATTAGCTGTCGCCTCGGTGTCTGCTGCACAGAAAACTGTGTCATGCTATTTGGGATTCTCACATAACTGTATGGAAAATATGCAAACATCTTAAAAGGATTCTTTCCAAAATCTGCTCCATTATCTCTATCCAGAAGCAAATTCTGTTTATAATATCTTGTGTATCTTTTTAAACATCTTATATAATTTTTAATTAAATAACTAATATTTATAGTATAATTATGTCAATGTTTAATGCAGAAAGAAGCGTATGCTATGATTTCATTTACTTTCTTGTTCAATTTTTTTGACGTAAAATTTTTTTAACCTACATGATTTTCTATGTCTCTATTTTTATTTAGACTATATAAAATCTGTCACTTTCCTGTTTATGCTTTTCCTCCCTATATATTGGAACATATTAGATAATCTATCAAAGGCATATTTCCCCTCGGAGACCTTCTCCGTGGAACATTCTACACTCCTAATTACATCCGGACCGATTTCGCTTTAGGCATGCCTCGAAGTTGTCATTGTGGACCTCTTCTTTGCCACTTTTTCTTGTTAAATCGCTTGTTTACTAGATTATCAGTCTTCCATTTCCTTGGTTCGCCACTCGTCAATTGATTTGTAACATGACATGCAAGGAAAGTAAATGCTTTGCATTTTTATCTCTCTTTATTGTTATCTCAACTTTTGAGGCAGCATGTTTTAGAAGGGACTAGGGAATATAATGCTATATCTATGTGAGAATTTTCTACCAATCTCCCTGTTTTCAGACTTATAGCTCATCTACACTTTCTTTGGAACCGAGAGCTTCGCAAAGCCAAATTATCTTGCTTCCCATTCAGTGCTGGCCTCTGAATACACTCCCGGTTTCTCACCTCTGAAAACTTTCCCATTTTATCAGCTTGCTGTCTTCTGAATATTTGCTGAAATCTTTTGTTCGCTGATGTGTTTTTTTTTTTGGCCTCATTCCTTTTGTTTTTGAAGATGTATGCATTGTATTTTATTTACTTTCATTTTAGAAGAATTTCAAGAGTAAGACTATAAGTATGCATGGCCTAGCTTTTGTGTTTAGCTAGAAATTTCTTTTTAAATTTGTGTAGATTATCTTCTAAGCTCCAAGCAATTATCAAGATGTAGGATTTCTTATCTCTAAAGAGGCATTCCTTACACAGAATCATGAACTCAGGATCGTAATGGTGAATAATCATCCCAAGCTCATGGAATGTTAGTGGTAAAAGAGAGTTACATATTTCTGTATAATCCACTTATCTTTCCAAAGGTAAACAAGCCAATTTCATGCAGGTAATTAACAGCAAAGCTGATATATATATAATATGTGTGAATGTGTGTGTGTGTGTGTGTGTAAATTATGACATGTTCTTTCTATTCTTTATGACTTTCCTCTGATAAGATATTTTTTGAGGACCAGGTATACTATATGCTGAGGATAAAAGTTTGGACAAGAAATTGTGTCTGCCTAGAGAACTGTGGGAACGGAAGGGCATTCATAAGTAAAGACCCTTTTTACTGGAGTACACACACCGTCGAGTCCCAAGTGCAAAGTGCCACACCCCTTTTTCCTCAACGCCATTAAGTATTCTCCATAGAAATGTTATCTCAGGTTGTTGCTATCTGGTTATTTCATGCCTAATGTGAGGTCAAGAACATTAGTAATTTGTATTTAATTTACAGACTTATAGCTCATCTACACTTTCTTTGGAACCGAGAGCTTCGCAAAGCCAAATTATCTTGCTTCCCATTCAGTGCTGGCCTCTGAATACACTCCCGGTTTCTCACCTCTGAAAACTTTCCCGTTTTATCAGCTTGCTGTCTTCTGAATATTTGCTGAAATCTTTTGTTCGCTGATGTGTTTTTTTTTTTTGGCCCCATTCCTTTTGTTTTTGAAGATGTATGCATTGTATTTTATTTACTTTCATTTTAGAAGAATTTCAAGAGTAAGACTATAAGTATGCATGGCCTAGCTTTTGTGTTTAGCTAGAAATTTCTTTTTAAATTTGTGTAGATTATCTTCTAAGCTCCAAGCAATTATCAAGATGTAGGATTTCTTATCTCTAAAGAGGCATTCCTTACACAGAATCATGAACTCAGGATCGTAATGGTGAATAATCATCCCAAGCTCATGGAATGTTAGTGGTAAAAGAGAGTTACAGATTTCTGTATAATCCACTTATCTTTCCAAAGGTAAACAAGCCAATTTCATGCAGGTAATTAACAGCAAAGCTGATATATATATAATATGTGTGAATGTGTGTGTGTGTGTGTAAAATGTAAACATATATATATATAAATATATATATATATTATGACATGTTCTTTCTATTCTTTATGACTTTCCTCTGATAAGATATTTTTTGAGGACCAGGTATACTATATGCTGAGGATAAAAGTTTGGACAAGAAATTGTGTCTGCCTAGAGAACTTTAATTCTATTGGACAGTGGAACAGTGGTGAAGAGAGGCATTTGAAATTTCTAAGAGGATATCAAGTATTATAATTTCGTATTTGAGAAACTTAAAAAAATTTCGTTTTTTTTAAGAATTAGTTTTCATTAAAAAGCTTAACAGAAATTGTCTGGATGGGGGATACATAGCAGTCATTTGTAACTGGAGTGTTCAGTACAGTTAACCAGAAAACCCAGGCATTGTAAGAGGAAAGCTCAGATGTTTAATTTATCACAAAGAAGGTAGATAAAAAATGCTGGGAAATGATGTGATATATAGTGTGCATGTCTTAAAAAAAAATGGTGTTCCTTTCTCTAAATAGCTTTTGCTTATGCTGAGCAAAGAGTTCTGAGTCTGGCATAAAGCTGGCCTTCTAGCTCCTAAGATACACTTGGGTGTCCTACGTCGTCTTTTCCCAAAATTTCTATAGTGTGATGCCTGGTTCTCCCAAAGGACTCTCCTCACCGCTCATAGGTTGTTTTAGTTTCTGGTAGTTCACTGTAGGACAACTGTCAAAGACAGTCACACCTAGTTTCGGTAAGATTGGTGAGCTACGGTTTCATGCTCTCTGGGGCCTGTGTTTCTTCCAGTGGACCAGTGTTCTCGGTGGACTGTGGGAACGGAAGGACATTCATAAGTAAAGACCCTTTTTACTGGAGTACACACACCGTCGAGTCCCAAGTGCAAAGTGCCACACCCCTTTTTCCTCAACGCCATTAAGTATTCTCCATAGAAATGTTATCTCAGGTTGTTGCTATCTGGTTATTTCATGCCTAATGTGAGGTCAAGAACATTAGTAATTTGTATTTAATTTAGGGTACAAAATATGATCTTTGTTAAAGAGTGAGCAAAGATGGTAATGAGAAATAGAGGCAATTTCTATTATGACTGGACAGAGACTCTTGTCATTTATTATTTGCTTTGGAAAACAAGAAAAAAGAAAAGAATAAATAAATAAGTCAGCAGTTATTGAACTGATTTGTGATTTTATACTTAGGTTTAAACAATTTAATTTGTCTTGTGTCTCAGTAAATAAAGTTATATATATATATGAGATATATATATATGATATATATGTGTGTATATATGTGTATATATATCTTTTGCTTTGATTACCTAAACATTCTATATTGATACATATTTTTAACTTCAATTATATTATACTTTTAATAAAATTAACTGGATTAAAAAGGTACCTTATCTCCATTAGATACATTAATCAAGAAATATACCATTTAACTGATTTCCGAGAAAGGTTTTTATATGGATTATTTATAAATTTGGTAGACTCTACAATCCTAAAATTTGAAAGAATAATCAAAACAATAGAAAGCTATTTAGAACTAACTGCAAACCCCCACATTAATGACTCGTGGTTTATAATGCCTGTGGTTTATAAGAAGTCTTTTTTCAGGTTTATTAAGTCAGGTTTGTTAGCACTTCTCTAATTATTAAGATTGATTTTCGTAATTTGTTAAAATTTGATTTTAGGGGGTCAGTATAAAAGTTAATGTCATTTAAGAAATTAAAAATTAAGTGCAAATCTGGATCTGTCTGAGCAGTAATATCTATACTATTAATTAAAATGCCAATATTTTAAAAACATATACTTGATTAATTAAAAATACACTATGTATATGCACTTTTATCTTTCAATGTAATACCATGGTATTAAGTGGAAAAAATTAGTAAATAGTTTTAAAAACTATCCTCTGATTAACTTGACTTTTTTCAGAGTTTACACTATCAAGAAGCTTTAGAAAGTATTGAAATTAACTTTGAAGTCAAAAATAATACAACAATATTCTGAATGCTCTTCTTAAGTCAAAGTGTCTGAATCTGGGGACACCAAAACAATGGAGTGGCATTCATCCCAGCATTTTGTAATCTCAAAGCCTGCTGGAAGTTGCACCAGGGCCTCAGATGCTGGCAGCATCTTGGTGGGGCCGGTTGGTGGAGACTAGTTAATAGACGTGTCAAGGTGATTGATGAACTTCTCCTTGTTTTAGCAGAGATCAGATTTTTGGTCAATATAACTGTCAGATGATCAAAGTGGTATTCTTAAGGTATAGTTATATGATTAAATAATCTCTATAAATTTTGTGCGATATCTGGAATTTTAACATGACCACAGACTCTCAAAAACCGTTTATATATTTTAAAACTAAAAGTTCAATATGATTTTTATGAATTTAAAAAATATGTCTTTAAAATTTGTGATGGTAATGGAGCAATGCTTGTATCCAATATCCATCTATGTTTGATTTAGAAACAAAGTAAACATGAGCCATGAGAAAACATAAAATTAATTCAGAGAGAGCTTTTAGTTGTCCAAAAAATTGTGACCTATTGGCTGTGGAGACATTTACTGTATTTTGTCATCAGCAGGATACTTGTTACTCCTCACCTCTTCTCAATTATGGGGAAAGACTGTGACAATGACTGTCTTGCCGGTGGCTTCTGACAGTGTTTGCCAATGAGAAGCAATAGCAGAAGAAAGGCAGAGGGAGCAGAGGGACATTTTATCTGGCTCCTGACAGTGCCATCTGCATTATCACAAGCAGCGCCTCCACACTGCCACCAGCAGTGCCTCTAAGTAGCAAAGGTGGCACAGGAGTGTCTGCAACATCCCAGCCTGAATGATACCGCTTGTATTAAAAACCACTGCATTCAAACATTTTTTTAAAGCGGTCCTATGCATCACTCCTAGGAACTGAAATTTGTCTCTGTGAGGGGCCATTTTTAAAAGAGCAGTCCTTACAAGTAATAATTAAACATCAAAACTCACAAGAAGACCCATTCCTTTTTTGTTTACGTATTTCTCGTAAAGATGGGGAAAGTTGTTTTAAAAAAGAGGAACGTTGTCTGTGGAATGCTTTTCACTATATTAAATTATCTTTAGCTCCCCCCATGAAAATGTAGCCTAGAGTTCTCCCATCTACCCCTTTTTTCTGCTTTGAATGAGAAAAATCATAGGAAGTCAATGGATGTGGAACGGAATGGCAAAGTATTTCCTAAAATGAGCAGAAATCCAGTTCTTCATATCATTATCTATGTGGAATTTAGATCATCTTAAAACTCATGTTTCCCTAATATATGATAGGTTATTTATTGAGAGAGTTTAAAATGAATGTTTCTTAAAAGAGCAAACTGAAGTACTGAGCTACTGTGAGGTGAGGGTAGGCAACATTTTTGAACGTTTTAAAATGGAAGGAATATAAGTTTAAAAAAATAGATGAAAATTATGTTAGTTCCCTGTTGATGCTTTAACAAATTACCATGAACTTAGAGGCTTAAAACAATACAGATTTATTATCTTACAGTTCTGACGTCAGACATCCAAAATCCGTTTCACTGAGCTAAAATCAAAGTATTGGCAGATGTGTGTCCCTTTTAGATGCTCTGGGGTAAAGGGGTTTTCTTCCCTTTTCCAGTGTCTCGAGGCCACCTGCAATCCCGGGCTCGTGGCCCCTTTCTCCATCTTCAGAGCCAGAAGGATAGCATCTTCTCTCCTCTGATAACTCTTTCTTAATTGCTATTCAGATCTCTACATTCCTATTTTAAAAAGGTAAAGGTAAATGCTAAGACATATATATGCAAATCACAAAGCTATGTGATGACCTGTGAAAGTCTGATGAGCTTCTGAGCCAGTCCTAGTGTCTTCTGTTTACGAAGAACCTCCCTCTGTTTCCCCAGGGCCTGGAGTCCTTACAGCTTTAAGCTAGCAAAGATTTTGGTTTTTGATTTTTCCTTCTCTGTAGCAGAGCATATAACAAGGGGCCTTAACTCCTATCCCTCACCCTTGCGATTCTGCTGCTGCCTGACTTCCAGCACCTGTTCTGTTTGTCTGAAGACTTTCTCTTTTTTAAATTAAACATTATTGGGGTGATATTGATCATCAAAATCTGGTTGGAGAACCCTTTGGCTTGCACGCAGCAGGCCGGTGTGTCCGGATGGCTTCTAGGTGAATTCAGACAGAGCCATGAGGAGGCCTCAAGAAAGGTCCAGATTTGCTTGGAATTTTAAATCATGAGATTGGCAGATGACTCGTGTTGAGGTGTTGGGACATTACTTAAATTAAATGTAGGATTTTCTCCCTGGGTTTACAAATTGATCTGAGAGTCAGATACTTTGAATCTTAGAGTTAGAAGGTGATATAGATCTTATAATCCTGTAGGCAAGCCTTTTTATTTTAAATGTGAGGAAATTGTATTCTAAGTATGAAGTGGTTAATTAAAAACCAGAATAAGAACTGAGAACATTTAAATTAAACTATATATAAGTTGGTGTATATAGTTAGCGCTCTTAATAGATACTACTCATACAGCTTTCTCCCCATTTTTTTTGGTGCCTTCAAAGTGATCGTGTGTGTGTGTGTGTGTGTGTGTGCGCGCGCGTGCACGCGTGCATGTGTGCAAGTTCCCAATATTTCAAGTTTGGGCCTCATGGGCCAAAGACTACAAAATTTCTACCAGTTCATTCTCTGGATACTCGTGTCTAATTAACTGCACTTTCAAATTCATCAGACACCCAAATTTAACACAGTTAATGGCTGAGCCAGTCATCTGAACCAGCCACCTCCTCCGATGCTTCTCTTTGTTCCTTCTCGGTCCTCATCTAATACCTCTTCCCACTGCCACTGTGCAGATAAGGCCACTAGCCAGCCTCCCGATAAGGCTTCTTGCTTCCTGTCTTACCCTCCCAATCAATTCTGTACACTGCAGCCAGGATGACATTTTTAATGAGTCAATTTCCTGATATTTAGTTGCATAATATCCTTTCCTGGTCGTCCACCAGCCTCAGCATATAACATCAAAATTCTTAGCATGGGGATCAAGAGAAGTTTTCGTCTCATTTTTCTTTTCAATAGGTAATATAAAGGTGTGTGTAATGAATTAGATGGTTCCAAAGAAAGGGAGGAATAAATGAACAGATGAAGAAGAGCTAACTGCAAGCGAGAAGTCCTTGAGAAGGCTAGACAGGAAAATACAGAGAATACCGATGGATGGAGAGAAGGGAAGTGATATATTTTAAGAGGCAGGAAGATATATTTGGGTGAAATATTTGGGTAAAAGCTATACTATAGTAAGTCCTAGAATATGATATTTTTTCTTACCTTCCACATTTTGCACTTGCTATTCCAAATATCTGAGAGAAGATCTACCCTTGCTTCACCTAGATAATTCCAACTCATTTTTTTCTGGTCTCAGAGTTGAATGCACTTTTCCTAGGCAACCTTTTCTGACCTTCGGAATGTGTGTGCCCTTGTTCCTGTGTGCACTATGACACATGTGCGTATACGTTCGGTGATATAACTCTGTCTCTCCCAGTGTGAGCTCTCTGTCCTATCTGTAAGGACCATGTCCTTACCATCATGTGTTACTCGTGTGTGACACGAGGTAGATACAAAGTAAGCATAGTTATTGATTGAATTAATACACCAGATCATAAAAGAATTGTGTGTGCTTGGTAATAAATAATAAAGGTGGTAAGGAGTGCTTGTCATGAATTTTACTTACAAGATAAAGATGGGCAATAAAGGCAGAATAGAGAGAAGGAACATACATAAAGAGAAAGCAGTAATAGATTTTCCGATGTAACTTCCTTTCCAATATGGCTTCTAGGTCATGTTGCTGATACTTTGTCTCAGTTCCAAGAAAATCCCATTCCAGAAAATTGTGACTGTAGTGGAATGAACCTGAGGAGGTGGGAGTGGTTATTCTTCATATTACACTGTTTAAAGCCTAATTATGAAAAGCAGTTGTCTTCGGGAGTGCAGCTGAGCCAGTTCAGCTGTCTGAACATAGTGTTTTGACCTTAGCCTCTGTGCAACTGCTTGGAACGTGTTGGTTTTTAATTACTAGGCATAGAAACATGTATTAGATACTGATGATATTTGCCAAGAATTGCGGTA
>NW_006432227.1:12953745-12980999 GCF_000325575.1 Pteropus alecto
AGTGCAAAGCAGCTGGGCTCGATTTTTCTATTTCAAGTTAGTAATGCCTGTAATTGCTCTGTGTTTCCACATGTGATTCTTCTTCCTTGTCAGAATCTCCCTTTATAACTCCCTTCAGAGCGCTCAAGCTAGCAAATTCACGAGGATTGTTCTGTGGTTTGTTTTAAAATGTCAGGAATTAGGAATGCAGTTCAAACCCTCTGGTTATTTTTCCTCCCTGGTACTCAGTCTTCCTAACTTGTAACAACAGTTTAACATGACCAAGTGATGGAACATCCATCATGCTGAAGTATTCTTGAAGTGGACGATACCTATTATCAGAATCTCATACAGCTTTCGTATTTTGCTCGATTCTATTGAGTTGTGAGTTATTACCTTTTTGAGACCTAAATGACTGCTTGTCTACCTGTGAAACTGCCTGATCATCCTGAGAAGGCAGACAACCACTGCTCAGTGTCGCACCATGAAAGCCAGAGATGGAAAGGACCTTTCGGGTCATTCCGTACCCTCTTGTCAAGTTACAGTACTGTCCCCAGAGAAGGGATGCACTAAATGCATTATAGTTTCTTTATGGTGATGGATTAGAATGTCTCAAATATTAGACCACAAAAAGCTTCCCCAAGGACTGTGACAGATGGAGCACATCTTACACATAGTAGGTTATAACGCATATGCTACAAAGATAAAGAAGGCAGGGCAGAAGAAGAAAATGACTTTGACGGAATTTTAATAAAACATCTATGGCATGGCATTAGTTTTTTGAACTAAATTTTTTTTTTCAGTGCAAAAAAATTTCTTAGCCTTCCTTTGCTTAAATCTATTTTTTTCCATAAAATATATTTAGGTCAAACTAGTGACAGAATTTTCTATGGCTTAGTTCTTTGACAAATAATCTGACAGTGCCTCAAAAGGACTATTGAGTGATTCTACCCTCAGGATATGTCACTGTAAAGACTACAGATTCATCTACTTGCCAATGTGTTTGTTTCTAGCCCCTTCTGGTTAGAAAACATAAGCCAAATAATCAATAATAATAGTTATAATAGAAATAAATGATTAATGATATCACGAGGTAGAAGTTTTGTGTAAAGCAAAGTAAACATAATGAAATGAGGTTAAGTCACATATACACGAAGAACTAAGAGATGAGCCAAGAAAGGGCAGTTTTAGCAAAAAAAAAAAAAAAAAAAAAAGCAAATCATATATGCCACATTCAGGTACTTTAAAAAATATCACTTTTGACTCAATTTTCTAAATATTTTAGTGGAAAGTATTATACTTGGGGGCCCACATGATTTAAGTAATCAAAATAATTCTATGTTTCATCATACTTGAATAGACTTAGTTTCCGTACAGTAGTATAGCAGGTAGAAATCTTTCTCTTTTTAAATTGTGATTTATGATGTATTGCTCATGGCTGAGGGTGGCAGTGGTGGTCAAAAGGGCAATCTTTGAGTGAAATTAGAAAGGAAAGGAGAAAATGGAGACACCAACTATAGCTCCCTGAACCTCTAGTTCTGACAGATTTGAGATATCCAGTCTACTCAGAAAGCCCAAGAATAAAATTCTAAAGCATAGCATGTTACATTATTTTTATTGAGAGGATTCATATTATGCTGACTTAAAATAACTTTGGATAAACTAGAATCATAAAGATTTACAGAATAAGAAAAGAAGCTTCTAATTATCTCAGAGGGGATTTGTATAAAAGATACATTTATAAATAGGTACTTCATAATTTTAAGTTGAATGTAGGCATATTTATTTTTATTTAGTGGATGAGAGTTGAGACATGTTTTAGAAATATGTTGAGTAATAATTAATTTTACATTTATTTTACTTTATAAAGTCTTCATTTGAAATGGCAAAATTTTATGAAAATAAAATTATAAGAAGTTTTCTTGTTTCTCTTTACCCTACAACTTACTAATTAACTGCATATTTTTTCAAAATTTATTTCTGGTTTGTGAAAAAATATATATTTAATATTATTTCTACAAATAGATTACACAGTCTATGTTGTTTCCCATTATACACACACACAAACACATACATTAGTGTATGGTAATTAGTTTGGGGAGTGATCAAAAACTCCTATGAACACATTGATTTTCTGCTATAAAAAGTACAAATTATCATGCTTTTGATAGGCCACCAATTTTGTCCTCTTCTTCTTTACTCTAGAGATATTATGTTAATTTTTTTAGAGGTTAACCTTTAAGATGTGCATAAATTTTTACTTTATGGACTATCACATTCAAAAAAATCTACTATCTACTATAAACAAGGATGATATTAATGCATGTACTGTTAATTTATTTTTCTTTTTTCCTCTACCTCTCTGCATGATTTAATTATTATAAAATTTATACAGCATTCTGATATATAACGTAAATAATTTCCTTTGTCCATGGCTATTAGGTAACTTGAAAAACTGAAAACCATTTAAGATTTGTTAAGTGATTTATAACACGGAGGCACTTAACTAGGCTCTCTGCATATATTATCACATTTAATTCTCAGAAAAACATTTATCAAAAATCCAAAAGCTTGGGAACAGTGACACTTGAGTGTTTATGGGCAACTCAAAATCGCCATGTATAAACTCAGCTCTTGATTCCTGTTTTGATAATTTTTTGTCCTGTGGTGAACTGCTTCTAAATTTAGTGTCTTCAAACAGCTATTTTATTTTGCTTGGGATGATGTGGATTAGCAGTTCGGGGAGGGACCAGATGTTTGTGTCGTCTCTCATCCACATGGTATCAGCTGGGCTGCCTGGGACTGGAGAATCCAATTCATAAGATAGCATCTCTTATATACATGTCTGGCACCTTGGTTCTCTCTGTTTCTGTCTCTCTCTCCATCTTTATGGTGTTTCATTTCTCTTGTTCTCTCCCCACGCCTTGGACTTTTTTACAGCAGGGTAGCCTAGAGTCGTCATACTTCTTACAAAGTGCTTCAGGTTCGAAGCATGTGCTCCAAGAAACAAAGTGAAAGTTGCCCAGAGAGACTGCCCTTAAGGCGTGGCCCACGAAACTGGCAGACGTCACATGTACCATATTCTGAGTTCAGCCACAGAGCCCACCATGGTTCAAGGGGAAGGGCATAGACCCTCCTCTCAATCATATAAATGCCAAGGAATTTGTGGTCGCCTTTAATTTGTTGCAATTTCCTATCCTACAAATCTCCTTCCTGACTTTCTCGCCATGGAAAATTATTCTTCCGGTCACCTTGGTCAAAACCATTGGAAGCAACTTTGACTATTCTCATTCTCTCTCACAGTCTATTTCAGAAATCCTGTCAGCTACACCTTTAAAATGTATTCATCATATATCTACTAATTACTGCCCTACCACTACTATCCTGGTATAAGGTGTCAACACCTGTGTCCTTGACAATGAACAAAATTTCATTGCCTAACCTGGCTATCGATGTTTATCCATAAGAAAAGGATACTTCGTGGCAACAGTGTCAATCAGTGCCTGCCACCAGAAGAGGTAGATTTTGGACAGAAATCTTAAGAAAAAGAGGAACTTAGTATATTTGTTAAATTTTAAAAATGTATAATATCAAAAGTAATAAATGCATAAAGCTAAAAATTATATTCGGATGCTTATGAATGTTCTTTTATTTTCCCTTTTTCTCTTTCCTACTCTATTTCCAGACTGAATGACTTAAATTTTTTTTTAATTTAATTTTTCTGATCACCTCCATTTCACTAAATAATGTGTTTATCCAGCAATTTATTAACTCATTCTTTGGAGTGTATAATCATATTAGATAATTCCATTGTCTTGTCTTCTTTTTGAAAAATTTGAAGTATTATATTTTTATTTGCAGAACTTTTTAGCTATGTAAATTAGCTGTGCAAAATGCAGGCCTAAAATTTCGTTTTCATTGTGCCTCATACCTGTTAAATATACTTGTACACAGAAAATGATAAGCTACGTATAAAATATACACTTTATGTTTTGTTTTTGTATTTTAATATGCGTTCTTTTATAGATGGATGATACATTAATTATAAACAAGAAAAAATAAATATTTTTCAGTTTTTATAAGAATTACATTTTTTTAGTCTTGTTCTTCCTTCCTAGAAAACCTATAGGTCTCCGATTGTAAAATCGATTTTCTATATATGTGCAAATTTTGCACATCCTTCTGGGACACATTCTTATTTAATGTGGGTTGCAATAAGGATAATTAAAAACATCACTATTTTTGTTTGGTCTTCGGAGATGCAGTAAAGAGAGAGCTGTAACTAGATTCAGGTGTTTTAGCTAGAGAGGCACATCATTTGCGTGCTGTTCGATAATTATTTTTTTTTCTTACAAATAATATTGCCTCCTACATACAGCTTAAGTGATGTTCATGATCAAATTATTTTTAGATTACTCCCAAATTAGGAAAACCGCCAGGTGCCATCACCAAAGTTTGGAGTAAACATCTTTTGCAGGTGGCGAAATGTTTAATATATCTAACACATACTTAACCATCCAGCACCTTGGTGAAAAATACCATAAAGGCATATATACTAGACAGGTAGAAAAAAAAAATCTATGAATTTTCTTACATATTTATCTTATTTTGATAAATAACATTACGTAAAACTGAACAACAACAACAACAACAACAACAACAAAGCTTTCTTCCCAAACTTGCGATGTTGATTTGACGTTGCCAAGGCAACTCAATTAGCATTGTGTTGTGACATGACAGGACAGTGCGGTCTTTTATGTTCATGATTGAAACCACGTTCTGCACGTGGGAGAGAAGTGATACATCAAGTATTGAATGTACCTCTCATCCAATTTTTAGGTCAACTATTAGTTAGTTGCTGCCAGTATCCAATAACCCTTATCTTTGCTTCTGACACAAAAACCAGTTTTTACCCTCTTTTGCTCAATTGCTTAATTCTTCTCCCTGTGTCTTAATATACTATCTTATTTCTCACCCCAAGGTCTCCACCTAGCCTTTCCTACTGTTTATCCAATCATCCCCTATGCATTGAGTATGAGGCCCTATTGGAAGATTTATACAACTAACACACACATGCACACACATGCACACACATGCACACACACACGTGCACACACACATGCATATTCATTGCATCTATTTATGTATATAGTGTTTGATGGTTTCATCCCTAGGTAAAATATTGATTTTGACTGTAATGGTTCAGTTTTAACTCTGACTTCCACTAGTTTAAGCTGAGTTGCTCCATCTAAACTTCACTTTCTTCAACTGTGAAGTGAAAATAATGCCTATACATATCTCATGGTGCTTCTTGAGAAGATATTAATATACTCTAATGTTTTCTTACTGCTATGGTTATTACTACTATTACTAATACTAGTGTAAGTTTTATTAATACCCTGGGATAATACATTATCTGGGTCTAGACCTTGATCTATGGTCTGCCAAAGGGGTAGGATAGAGTTTTGGATTTTTGTGAACTTGTATGGAAAAATAGTCTGCCTTGATTTTCATTAATCTGTAAGGACGATATCTTTATGGGAAATTTAGCATTTCCTCCTATTAGAATATAGGCAAAAACTCTCAATGGTACTGAGCTTTAACTGTGGTGTTGGTATTGACAGAAATCCTGGATATTTTCCTACACATTATACTTATTATAGATATCTCAAAATTTTATTTTTGCTTGTAACTATTACAAATTGCAATTATTTCATGTGATTGCAGTCTTACAGTTCCTGACTGGTCAACTTTTGCAACACTGTGCCTAGAGGTCATTTAGCCACCAAATGATGATGGCACATGTTCTCACAGTGGAGTTTAAGTCAAAAAGTCTTGGAGAATTCTGATGTTCTTTGAGAGCAGTCAGTCCTTATCCTACAAAACAAGTCACAGAAACTTTAATTACATTTACAACGATAAATCCTTTGGAATGGGTGTTTTTAAGTCTTGTACCTTTTAAAAAAATATTGAACATTTGGCTGTCCAACGTGACATGCATGTTGCCTTGTCACAATCTACTCCAGCGTTTTAATGTTCTTATTTAGGAAAAGCAACTGTAGTTTTCATATTGAGCCCTCTTTAAAAGAATAAGCTTTAACCTTGTCCTGCCTATTTTAATTGTACTTCTTGTTATTTAATGTGTTAACCAAGGAGCCTATTGTTACTATATCATAAATATATATTCTAAAATGCTTGATGACACTTTCATAATTTTCTCTGTGACTTTTGTATTTTTTTGTATTTAATTAAAAATATTATTCTGAAAAAGTTTCAGGATCCTCAATCCTTTAATATTTACAGATACCATTCATTAGTGTAGCTTCATCTGCTTTGAGATTTGTAATAATGTCACACTTTTTTCCTTTATTGGTTTTTAAAGGCAAATGAAGATTCAAATTTAACAGTTCTTTTTTCTTTGTTATTATTTATATTACATCACTTAGACTGGGAAGTAGATTGTATTTTTCAATACAGAAGCACAATTTGCTGAACGCACTGGATTTTCTAAGACTAGCATTTAAGTTTCTCTTCAATATTTCTTTTCTTTCTTCCCTCCACTGTCAACTACCTACCAACTTATACTGACTAACATTTTTATGAAGAGCCTTCTTTTCGGTATTCTCCAGTTGGCAAGGCCTTGATTTCTATGATGAGGCTAATTTCTTCTACCTCTATTCATTCTTTCCTTTTGTATTTATTTAGAATTTTTATGTTTATCATTATTATTTACAGAATTATGGAACTATTTTAAAAGTAAAAACACTACAACTTACTGTTTGGTAGAAGATTTTGAAATGTCATCCATTTGCTTATCAAAGCTATTTGAAAATTAATTATTCATTACATATTTTCTGAGCACCCACCAGGCCTTACCTGTGACAAATCTATCCAGGTAATATAGACAGATAAGTTGATCAGTGCTTACAAAAATTTTCATCTTAATGAGGAATAAATGCATGTGACATATAACCAAGATAATTAACAATAAAAGAGGCTATAGGGATAAAAAGTGTAACGGAGTGGGCAGATATTCAAGTCTATTTTTCTACTTATTTTCTTTAGAGGACATGTCTAATTGGACAAATTATAACATTGTATCTACTTAATATATATAGACAATATATGAAAATTCCTCCATGAAAAATAAAGGAGTGAGTGAAAAGACTCTCTTCACATAAGAATACAAACTGATAAATGAAGAATACTAGAAAAGGTATCATTTTAAAACCTTTCTGTCAAGAATCATCAATAGATGTTAAAAATTACTGGAGAAAAACTTTAGAAATGAGATTGTCACATAGTGTCAATATATCACCTAACACATCATCTATTTTTATACAAATGATAAAAAGTAACTTTATAGGGTAAATAATAGCAACAAAATTCAAAATAGAGCGAATCTATCATTTATTTGGAATGACTTAATATCACAAACATATCTTTTTATCTCCAATGAACATATATAAATATAATGAACTTCCAATCAAATTTCCAGGGGGATTTTTTTAAACCGTGAAATTTTTTTTATTTTTCTAAGATGTGTATTGTCTTTCTTGTAGCCAACCGAAATGGGTTTTCAATTATTTTTCCATTCAGTATTGGGCATATATTTTTGGTATGTAACTGTTACCCAGTTAAAGAAATGCCCTGTGTGCTGAGACATTTTAAAATCATAAATTGGCAGTTACGCTCTAATATATATTTTCCTGCATCTACTGAGAAAGATGTAATTTTATTCTGTAGTCTATTATTGTGACAAAGTATATTTTACAATTCATTGTGTCGAATCATTCTTGCGTTACTAGTACGTACTCTAATAATTGAATAGGATTTAACAAATACATTGCTGGATTTTTTTAGCTAGTATTTTAGTGTATACTTGCATCTATGTTTATATGTGATACTTTTGCGTTGTCTTTAGTTTTGAAATGAATGTCATATGAGCTTATGAAGTGAGCTGGGTAACAAGTTTAACGAGACAACTTGGGTAAGATCGGCTTTTCTTTAAAATTTGGTAAAGCATCTGTGAAACAGTAGGAATTCAGTATTTTAAAATTCTGTCACATTCAAAAACCATTGATCTCTTTAACAAATAGAATTGAGAGAATTCTGTTAATTTGAAGCTCAGCGCTTTACCCTCCTAGGGTAAATATTTTTTTAAAAACATTCTGTTCTTAGTTTTCCATCCAACGTTAACCAATTTGCAAAAACAACTTGTGGCATCTTCTTGAGCTACACTTTATATCTGTACTTAATGGTTGCCCTTTCTCATAACCAAGCTGCCATTGGGTGGGCAAAGCTGGAGAACTCGGGTGTCACTGGAAGGCTGTGTCCAGAGTCTCCATCTGAGTCACGTAACCGCTGCTCTGATGTTTCTGGTCTTTCTAGCCACCTTAGCTGCGCTGGCAGGAACCTCACTGGTCCATCTGCTCATACTAATCATCTAGTTCTTAAGTCTGTCGGGACTTAAATTCATCAGTTTAGCTTCCGGGGCAGGTCGTTCTCCATGGGGACATTACTTTGAGTAAAAGAAATGACTTCAGGATAAATTGTTTCTAAGGAAGCTGCTTCCCAAGGAACAATTCCTTTTCGGTGGCCTTTCCTAAAATTTTGCTTTCAAAATTTTATCACTTTTTTTCTTAGTCTTAGAACTATGGCAAAAATGGTTATATTTCACAGGCCAATACTTCTGTTTTAATTCAAACAGAAGAAAAATTTTATATTACAATTCATCAGCCTTCAAATCCCTCCCTACTGTGCATGTGGTATAGCATCTAACACCTTGTCCTATCACACGTGGGCCACAGTATAAAGACTATCTATCAGCAGAAAATGTTTTTCATGAATCTGCCTATCCATTTTAATGGCTTTCTCTCAACACTGAAGACCCTAATTGACTTATCCGTCCCTCTCATTTTCAAGGTCTTAAAGGACTTAAGAAGAATAAGGCAGAAAATGTGTCTGAAGTTGCTTAGTAACCTATAGTATAAGTATGGTTTTGAATAGCACTTTGTTTCTGTTGTTTTCATGGGATGTAAGAGACCTAGCTGACCTTTTCATATTAGCACAGCCTCGATGACTTCACACGTGTGTATGCAGATAAGCTGCTGAGCCGAACATCAGTGCAGAATAATTGTGCCACATACTCTCTCACTCATCCTCTCACAGCCATGTTCAGAGGGACCTGAAAGATTTTTATATCTCAGAAAGTACCGTTAAGATTTCTCAAGTTCCCTTCTTCCCTCAGGAGACGTGCCCGGCAGTTCTCAATATTTCAACCAGAGACGCACTTGTCAAAAGAGAGTTGCTCAGATACCATCTCTACTGTTCCTTAGAAGCAAACAGTGGGTAAGCTTTGCTGAGGAATGAGACACGCTTCTCCCTCGAGTCATTAACAGAATACACTGTCCTTTTTCTCCAGCTCCATCGGTTCTGTATAGAAAACAACACTGAATGTAAAGTTTCTTCTGCTGTGCGCTCTCATATTCAAGCCCGAGGCTACCGCGTTTTCGACTGCTGCAACCCAGCTGCTTTTCAGTCTGCTCTCACTAACAATTCTATTATAATATTTATAATACTGTCTATTAAACTGAGAGTTTCTTTTCCCTATGGACTCTATCAAATTGTCCTCCATCTTTCATTCATGCTCATGTCTTAGTTCTTGTCGGAGAGTGAGCAGACCTGTTGACAAGGAGGATTGCTACTGAAGTCTTTTGCCAATACTATGCCTACTGTAGCTAAAAAGAGAGTGTCCCATCTGCCTCAGCTTGGCTTAAAGCCACCAGAGCACAGCTGGAGCCTCACTCACCACATCAGCCAGGTGCTCATGGACTAGATAGAGCACTCACATTTTTGTTTGTTTGTCTGTTTTGGATGCTGATTTTATTCTTGTTAATGAGGTGGGTAAAGTTCTGATCACAATGTTTGTAAGACACCATGGTCTGAAATTAGTTGAACTTCTTTCACCTAATGAAAATATCAGAAACATAAAATTGTGTTTTAGAGACACATTAGGTGAGATTAACAGTATGATGACAGAAATGAAGTATGTCCAAGTTGAGTCTACATGAGAGATGGGTCCTTAGGACTTATTCTTGCCAAGACAATTGCTCTAAGCATTTCTGTAATTGAAATGGAAGTGCCATGCTAAAGACACAGTGGCCACTGTGGAGGCCACTCAAGGTCATATTAGATAGAGTGAAGGTGAAAGTGAGCTGGCTGAGGTTCCCGAGAACTCAGATGGTTGATGTCTGTCCTCCCATCTTGGCGTAGAGGGATTTCCAGGAAAGGCAATGCCTGGATAATCCTTCGTATTGGATTGATACAAAAATATTTTTGTTCACGGAAGCAAAATGGTAAATCTAGGAAACTAATGAAGGCAAAATGGCCCTAGCAGATCACGGAGGCTCAGGCACATGGGCATATAGCCAACATCATTCATAATAAAATAAAAAAATAGCCTCTATTATGAGTCATAAACTACATATCATTTAACTCAGATCCCAGGGAAAAAAGTTTCTTTTTTAAAGTATGTGTGTATGTGGTATTTTATTACCCTATGAAGGGAATAGGAGTTGCATATCAGCAAGAAAGTTTTACAGTTTTTAAAATGAAACCACAGTGAAATTCGGGTCACACAGAGGTGTTATTTTCTCACAATTAAGCCAGAAAAATAGGCACGATATGATGTCTTTTTGGATGTTATAGCTGAGTTCCAGTTGGTTAACAAGTAAAATATGTTAAAGCAACTGATGAAAATTACTGAAGGGAAATTGTTCGAACTATAAAATCAGGTTGAGAGAAAATATGTCCCGTGATGAAGGCCAGAATGATGGGAAATAAATTCACACAAAAACGACGTTGCTCAAGAAGTTTGAGAAATATCATAAGCAAATTGTTCCATTTATATATACTTATATATACACATATATACATATACATATGCATGTACATATACACATTTTCATATATATACACATATTTCTGTATGTATTTATTTTATTGTTCAAGATAAAAATGCATATGTAACTACGTCTTTGAGTAATCATTTATTGACTACATAATGAAACAATTTTAAGTGATAAAAGCTTAATTAGAAGTATTTTTTTAAAGGATGACTAAAAAATGGTGTACGTTATAATAAATGGTGTTCTCAATTTTCTGAAATATATATTTTGCTTAGTTTACCTGTTTATCTGTCTACTTCAGCATAGAACTAGTCCTAATTTTTTGGCAAACTCAATGCCAAAAGTAAAAAAATAGGAAGAAAAAAAAGAAAAACCCTGAAACAACAGAAAACTACAGCATATTATAGAAGCAATATGCTGTAGTGCTTGCATTTTATTTCATTAAATGGCTTTTATTCTCAGGTTGTTGACTCAATATGTATAGAAATTTTACACTCAAAATTTTATTTTTTTATCGGTTACAACTGATAACAAGTAAGAAATTAAAAATCACTCATGGGGGTGCATTTCATAAGAGGCAAGCAGACTAAAAATATTGCAATGGGCAACTTTAAAAAAACAAGTGAGCCAGAATTTGGTGTTTAAGTGGAAACTAATCATAGTAATGTTGATTCGTCAGGACAAATGCATATTTGTATCCTTTTTAAAGAAAATCCAGAACTATTGAGTACATTTTGGAAGTATTTTCTCCAAAAACGATTATTTTTTAGTGATGATACTAAAAATGGGTACATTTCAGGTATTCCTAAATCTTCAGAACCTCTTTCCTCATTGGTGACAAATAAATTTGTTTTTCATTTATTAAAAAATTTTAATATAAAATTTAAACACGTCTCTGTTTAGAACTGATACTCAATTTAGTTTACTGGACAAAATCATGCTCAAAAGAGAGTGCACCAGAAGTAGGAAAAATTACTTTATTTGTGATGAAAGATATAGTAAGATGTTAAATCTGACCGTGTGAAAGGAACGTAAGTCGAACAGACAAGCCAAGGATAAAACTAATAACAAAGTCAGGCAATTTCAATGCAAACTGCCAAGGTCTATACCAAGTACAGTGCCATCATCACTTCTCAGACATCTAAGTGTCTCCGTGAGAGAAGAGATGATGACCCAGCCCAGATTTCTCTCAAACGACAAAATTAACTACCACAGCTTCAGTATACTTAAAGGAAATAGTGTTTCTGCTCATTCTCCTAATAACCGACCAGTTTAAGCTTCTGTTTCCACTTTGTTCTATGCCGTTCGAAGAAAATGCAATAAAGTAATTCTTATGGATGTTTTTACAGGACAGGGATATATGTTGGCTTTGTTTTTAAAGAGACAGTCTTTGTGTAGGTGGACAGTTCTTCCTTCTCGAATTTTAATTATGTAAATTACTATATATAAAACCAAACTTGTATCACAGTGTGCTTTCTAGAGTTAGATTGGATAGAGCAAAACTTTGAGTGGTTTTCTAGAGTTGTCTTAAGTTCAGCTAGTGATGGGTCAAAACTCCTTTGTATGACAGGCAAGTTAGTGGGGACCGACCTGAGGATAACGTTACTGAAGGAGGTCTCCAGTTATCTATTCACTTATTCATTCCTTTGCTCATTACTCAGCGTGGTTTTCTGAATATATACTTATACCATTCCATGCTCCTTGCAGGAGGTTTTAGGAAGAATGAGAGGAATTTGAATAAATCACCTGCCCTCAAGAATTTCTGGTTAAGTCCAGAGTGATATACTTATCATAAGTTAATTGCAATGCAATCTTCTTATATTATATCCATTTACTCCTTCGTTTTTCATTCCTTCATTTATTCTTTCATTCAATAATTCATTTAGCAAACGATTAATAAACACTATTGTGTTTCAGGCACTGCAGTGGACGCAAAGGTGACTAAATTACATTCTTTATTCAAGGAGGAAAAAGTCTAGAGATAAAATTTTCAAATGGATTTAATTAGGGGATAAAAGAAGGTAGATTGAATAATTGTTTCCAAATATTCACTCGTCTTTCTAATAAAAAGATTATTTTATTACTGCCATTGCACATGCAGTGCCTTCTATCGATGCTGGGTCAGTTCATGGGGCTTGTTTTGTCCAGCAGCATGTGACTTGATGAGATGAACACTGAATCCTACAGGCAACCTTAAAAGCTATTGTGTGTTTCTACCAGCTTTTCAGTTTTGTTTTGTTTTGTTTTGTTTTTCTTGCCAGGAAAAAAGGAAAATTCAAATAGAGGCTTGTCTTACAGTCTGAGTCCCAGAATGATTGAGAAAATACATTGGAAAGAGTTTAGCAGCCAAACCTCTGCCGCTTACATAAAAGGGTAGAGAAATGAAGTTGTTGTAAGCCACTGAGATTTTTATTTGTTTGTTTATTTATTTATTTATTTTGGGGGGGAGGTCAGTGTAAGATTGACTAATACCATGCTATTTGACTTTACCTAACAAATGCTAAAAGTTATTTATTGAAAATATTCTCAGCGAGCTGGATTTTGAAATTTTTCTACCCAAAGATAGAAAATGGTTCTTATTTAAAACGGCATGAGAAAATCCAAGGAACTACTGATAAGGATGATATGTTTTGCATTTTCAGTATCTCAATCTGAAAAATGCAGATAAGAACATTGATCTTATAAGGTTATATGGGAATTCAGAGACTCAACGTGTGTGAGAATATTTAAAGCTAACTTCTCCTCATCCTCCAGAAATATAAGTGGTTATTTTAATTTTTCACTCTACTTGAAATATAAGCGGTTAATTTAATTTTTCACTCTTCTTGAAATTTTATTTTCCCCTGGAATCTGTAAATTAAGTATCAGCAGGTAAGAGATGAGCCCAGAAACATCTGTAAGAGCACACTGGGGAAAAACAAAAAATGTCCTCTTACTGCTGGCTTATGTGACATTGTTTAATAAAATGGAGGACGTGTATCAAAAATAACTGAATAGTGTATATTGTGGAAAATAATTTGCTGAGCTATCTTGGTAAAGTTTGAAGCTTTTTATGTAAACCGAAATGTCCAGATCTTGTTGTAAATGCAAAAAAAAAAAAAAAAAAAATAGAGAAACATTCAAATATTTAAATAATTTCCCTAAACCAAAACATTTTATTGAAGTCCCGATCCTGAAAATAAAGATGGGTCTGAAACATAGAATTATTGCCAAAAGACTTATCAATTTACTTTTCAGGAATACTAAATAGAAAAGAAATACTGAGTTATTTGTGTGCGTGTCTGAAATTACTGTCATGTTTTATCCATGACTGGCAAATAAACATAAAGGCCCAATAATTCAGAAAATTTACTCCATGTTTTACAAAAATCTGCATACATGCTGCTCATTTTAGTCCCTTTATTTCTAGCAAATTATAGCAGCCTCTTTTATGACCACAGCCCGTTTATCTTAGGAGGAAGCATTAGTAAAACACATCTGCACAGTGTGGATGCTCTTCTGATCAGTGCTTCTCTGTGCACTGAATGTTTTAACTTTCATAAACAGAGAGAACAATTTCCCTCCCTGGGCAAAATCTATTCCATAGATTAATACCTCATTTAAATGGGCTGCGGTTAGAGATCTATGTTTATGATGCTGCTTTGGCACCCTGATACGTGGGTAATACATATTCGGTTCTTTCAAAAGCAACACACTTATATTATTCACATCATTGCCTTTAATGAGCTGGCTCTGAGCCATCATCATCAATCCTGACATTTACGTTCCCTTCATGTTGTACCAGAGCCTTGTGATGACATAATTGTCGCTTGTATAGTAAGTGCCAATGTGGAGTACATTAGCCATGAAAAATGTAATTTATAACCCAAATGGCCAGTTTGACCATTAGCTGGAAAAAAAAAATTAGATCTCGCAGTTTCAAAATTAATGCTACTTCATGGTGAATAAAATATATGTTCGATATCTCACAACTTGGTGACGATTACAAGGGTGATTGAAATATGTCAAAAATAGGCACGAGGACCAGACAGCTGAGCAGTATAGGACTTGTAATATATTTCTTTAACATACTGCAGTTTGTCAGGAGTGTCACAGAAATGTGAATCGGGCTTTATTATTGTTTGCATACTGCTCAGCACAAATGAATAATTCAATTCAAGGCAGAGAAAACAGAAGAAATATTAACAGTTATTTAACGTGATCATATTATATATCAAAAAACTGCATCGTCACCAGAGTTCTGAGAGAAAATACAAAATAGTCAGTTAAATTTAAATTTCAGATAACTAACAAATGCTTTTTAGCATTCATATGTCCCAATCATGGCAGCCTTAATGCTTATAGTATTATTGGCCCCGTGATACATGCTATACAAGTTGGATGAGGATGGGGTAGGGAAGATGTGACGATGTGTTAAGATCTTGAGTTCCTTTTAATACTATACTGTTGTTTATATGAAAATGTATTCCTAAACATTCTATATAAATATCTGTTTAGGTACCTACAAACCATTGAACAGATAAACCATACATTGCACTTAAATCATACTTTAAATCAATGGAGATCTCAAAAACTTTCTAGAAAACATGCCTCAAGAGGTATAGTAAGCTAAAGAAAGCCATAATATGCTACATTTTACATTTGTTCTGGAAATAGTTCAGATGGATTATGAGTTTGGGATACTTCCCGCAGCATCAATTAAGGAAGGACTATATGGTGTTGAAGCAGCTAGTAAATTTAGTCCATTCGATCACTAGTCAGTGAAAGAGTTTATCAACCTAATTATCTGTCAGTCCAAGTATTTGACCAAACGACTGATAAATTTTGTCAGAAGAGCTCATCTGATGATTTTAGACAACCTAATTTTTGATTTCATTCTCATACTCAGTGTGCTATAGCTCAGAACACTCTTGCTGAAGATTTTATGTGAAGAAACTAATCATGAGATCATTCCATCTGGAACTCTAATTTAAGATGTGTTTATACATGTCAGTTCATACATGTTAACAGAACTGGTGGACATTGAAGATAAGTTACCTAGCACATACTACGCTGTTTTGAGGTTTTACTTTTCATATGCTATTAAATACGCTAAACATGGTAGCTAACACCTATTGTAATAACATGTATATTATATTTAATATTGTCATTAACACTAATAAGTAGACTCCGTGAATTTTTCCCATGAAAGCATGCTGTATTCATGGCACCTGTAGTAAAGAATCTTTGCTTTAAGCCATTAAGATTCAGAGGTTTGTTTTTTTTACCCAAGGCCTAACCTAGTCTGTTGTGACTGATATACACACAGAGTGGCTATAAAGTGTAGATGAGAACATATTAAATGTCCAAGGCACTAGTGTGAATCCTTCTCACTGGTCTAATGAGCATGTATAGACCAGCAATAGTTACTTAAAAACGAAATAAAAAAAAACAAAATCCTGAATGATCCACAAGCTTGAAGAGTTTTTATTTCAAGAAGTATTTTTCTGGCAACTCAGCTGTTATTTAATGTATTGGTCCTCAATTTCACTGTGAATAATGATCAGTTTTAGTGCTCTAGTTGGGTGGGGAACGCCCAGACTGAGAAATCTGTACTGAGAATACAGTTCATAAATCTCATTTAGTCTCACTTCTCTTCCAAAGATATGTTATACCTTGATTTATGCTGTATCTAATGTGATGTTTCATTATTATTATAATTACTAATTTTTAATTTTTAAGTCAAAATCCTTGGTAACTTGCATTATTATATGAAAGGAAAGCAAAAAGCACTAAAATGTGATGTCTATCTTGTGCCTAATATTTATTAGAATAGATCATTTAATCAACAGAAAAACTATGCTAGGAAGAATAAAATGACCAAAATCTTAAAGATAGGAAGTGGACGAGCAAAGCCTGTATCTTTTGCAACATATCAATTTCTAATAAGTCTTCAGTTACCTGGATTCAACTACTTCTCCTTTATTTCTATGGTGTTTTTATGTGAAGTTTTCGTTACTTTTGATGTGTCAGTACAGAATTACAAGCTAAAAATAGAAAGCTGAAGTTGAATTTAGATCAGTCTTTGCTTACTTCTACTGTCAAAGGATTCTTAAAAAATCTACTCACATTAGTTTTCTATAGCCGAAATTCCTAAACAATTTATTGATTTAATCTGTAATATTGCCTCTCTCTCTTGATCTCTCTCTCTCTCCCCCTCCTTCCCTCCATTTTCCCTTTTTTCCCCTTCTCAAACACACTTTTTTTTCTTAGTTCCCTTACCCGTTTTGCTTGGGTATGATGTATCTCACTGACCTTCACATCCAATATGATGGCTCCAAACTTTTGACTGAATATGCTGTAGAAATCGAGGACAAAGACACTTAAAAGACCTGTCCGAAATCTTAGTTCTACTTTGAAGTACATCTCTAGATTTCTCAAGAAACTCTCCATTTTTGCAACTGAATAAAAGCCCAGAATTTGACATTAAAATGCTGCCCTTGGTTTCACACTGAGAAATAGTAGGGTAATTAAGCTGATCTTAACCAGTTCAGGCAAGATGTTTGGGCACTGTTTATAGAAACCAGTGACAACAGACATGTGATTGCTTTCTTGGTAAATTTGACTTATTGTCTGAAGTAGCCCTTTTTCTTAATAAAAATGTTTCATCTCTTTCTTCTTGAACCATCTTTGTCCTTTCTACTCTTAAACAATTGCCTAATTTCCTGGGTTATGAACTCTTGACTATGAGGAAGAGGTCTTATATTCTGATAGCTGATAAATGTTCTTGTATTTTTAAAGATTTCTGGAGCATAAAACCATAACAGCAAAAAGTAACAAACACATTCTGTTCATATTTAATTTATTACTTACAAATATCATTCATCATCATTGTAGCATCAGTTAATATGTTGAAACACATTTGTCAAACATGAGACTTTATTAACATGAGACTTTATTAAAATGTATATGTTCCTAGCATCCTACAGAAAGAAATGTAGTTTGCAGTGATTCATTAACTTATTATACACATTTATTTTGTGCCAAGCCTTATTCTAGACCATGGCATTTTAGCAAAGGATGTACCTGGTATCACCTTCATGGAATTCTGGACGTGTGAGTTTTCAAAAGTAGTGGTAGTTACGCTAGGTCACGAGGAAAGATGTCAAGCTAAAGATACTGCTGACAGTGGATGTGCTCACGTACGTCGTGGTTGGAGGGCTATTGAGCTGAATAAGGGCATTAATTTCACGGGTAGATGTAGAAGATGGGGTGCAGGAAGAGGATGAGCAAAACGCTAAATGCAATCTTCATTTGTTTCAAAATTTCATTTTAAACCAGGCTTCTTTTTTGAGACACGTAATAAAAACAGGTTTTGTTTGTTTGTGTGTTTTTTAATCTTCTCTTTTTTGAGGGGTTACAGTGGTGATGGTAGTGCTGGTGCTGGTGCTGGTGCTGTGTTTCTATGGACCACCTCCCTTGCTTTGTCCGGGTTTGAGGCAGAGCTCCTGGCCAACACCCCAGAGAGCACCAGGGACTAAGCGTCTGCAATGCAGGGAAGTTGCCACCAGTTGGCAGGTGGAGCTCGTTTGGGATAAAATCCTAGCAATCTTTTGCCTTTTAAATGGCAGTTTATAGGGTGGACCGAGAGAGTACTACGCTAAGTGAAATAAGTCAGGCAGAGAAAGACAAATACTGCACAATCTCACCTACATGTGGAATCTAAAATGCCAAAATAAACGAATAAACAAAACAAAACGGAAGCAGACTCAAAGATACAGAGAACAAGCTGATGGTCGTGGGGGTAGGGGAAATAAGGGCAAGGGTGGGGAAGAGGGGAGCAAGAATGGGAAATTAAAAAAAAAACAACTGACTACAGTCACAGTTGCCTTACACAATAAACTTTATAGCCTGCCCCCAAGAAGACTGGATTACAACATCAAAAAAAAAAAAAAAAGAAAGAAAGAAAGAAAGGAGGATGAAGGTGGAATAAACAACAACAAAAATCCATCATGTCATATAGATACCAAAACAAGCCCCTCAAAAAAATGTTTTTTCTTTTTGATTCAAACTTGAGCAGAGCCTTTGATAGCTTCATGTGGCTAGGCCAGGGATTAGAGTCCAGGACTTGTCCAGTTGTTGGGGATCCTGGTAAAGCTGCCTCAATTGGATTGTATCTTGAAGGTTCCTACTCAAAATATAAAGACAAAAAAAACCCTAAAGTATACAGAAACTCTTAGAGTTTGACTTAGTTTTAAATCATAGCAGTTCCTAAAATTGGATTGAAGTTATCTCAAGTTGTTCATGCTTCCAGCTACCTATTATAAGCATACATTAAACCTCTTTGGAGAAAGAGAACATCATTCTTGGCTACAAATTAGTTCTATGAACAGTTCTGTAAATACAGTTCTGTAAATAAATAATAGACAGGCACACAAAGCGATAAAACCTTGTGAACAAAATGCAGCAGAAACAATAGATGATAGAAAAAAATCCACGGCACTGCAGATATTGTAGTTATCAGACATAGAATTTAAAACAAATATACGCTTACTATGTTAAAGGAACTAAAACACGATTAAGAATTTAAAAATAAAACCGGAAACAAAAAATAAAAATAAATAAATAAATGGCTGTTTACAAGTTCTTCCTTAAAATAGGTCATTGTAGGGTGCCTTTCACCCTCTGTCTCTCAGTTCTACCACGAAATAGCTCATGTTGATTTGTTGTACCACATTCAGAGTTATAGCATTTGGATGAATGTCAAAGTCTACACACACTTGTGAGTTAATCCTTAGGTTATCTCAATTTTAATTTTGTGACTCTGTTGTTGGAAGTAACTGAGTAAAGAACAAGGGGGACTGGATAAATCAAATCCTCTCTGAAGAGGTATAGACCTAAATACATGATAAATGGTGCACATGGGCATATAATTAAACCTTTTCTCTGTTACTAAAAATGTACATAAAAATTTACTTTAGTGAAAGATAGAGTGAAAATAAAATGATGAAAGTATTTCACACATATATGAAAAAAAAGACTGTGAAATCTCATATTGCTTCCACGTGATTCTGTGGTGATCCCTGTAATAAGAAGAATGTTGATAGTCGTTTTTTAAAACTTGAAATTGATTTCGAATATCGCTCTATTTCTGCTACTACCCAGTAATGACAGAAAAGCTTCAAAGTAGCTAAAGGACCAATGGGACTTCATTGCCACACTGGTGTCTATGTTTTTTTCATAGATAAAAACAAATATCAGTGTGCGTGTGTACAGCACAGGACACTAGGTGGCTGTGGCCTCAGGGCAAAGCTGTGAGGTAGAAAGCATGAACAATAAGAGGATTCTGCTTGCCCCTCATAGATCTATCTGTCAGTTCCCATCATGAAAGTTTAGAGGCAGTCATGTTTCTACGTCAATTGTCTCTCTAATAAAATGTCCCTAGTTTTGTCTCAATTTATTCTCTTTAGTATTTGTACCCTTAGTTGTGTCCCGAAGTCTTGAGTGACAACTTAAGTATTCTGGCCTCAGCTAAACCCCCCAAATGGAATGGGATTGTCCTTTATTTTATTTTATTTTATTTTATTTTATCTCTTTTTTTATTTATTTTATTTTATTTTATTTTATATTTATTTTATTTTTGGTGCCAATTGGAAAATTATGGTCATTTCAAGTCCAAACAGAATGCTTGAATTGATTTATTCATTCATACAAACACATAACATGTACTATATTCCAATGAGGTTTTGTGCACAACACTAGGGACACACAGATAAATAGAGAACCTCAAAGACCACTGATGATGACAGCCAGGCTCACAATTAATGCTAAGAATAGGGCAGCTTCAAGGAAGGCTGCAGATAATTTTCTCTGATTAGGCTATTATTTATATAAATGGTCAAAATATTGTTAGCCAATTCCTTTATATGTGTTCGATTCTTCTTCCTCTAAAAAGATATCTAAGTGTCAAAGAGAAATCCTAGCATGAAATTTTATATATATTTGATGGTCAACTTACATCATTTATGGATCTTATGCTAGCCACAGTGTACTATTCTCTAATTAAATGATCAGAATGTTATAATATATTGTTATACGAATAACTTAGCTTTGCAATTGGTTAAGCATAAGTACCTTGGCAATTCTTGAGAAATTCATTAAAACCCATGCCTCCTATATCATTGCTTCCACCATTATTCAAGTCAAAAATAGCCATTAGGTTATTATTCCTTGTATTTATTGTACCACATTCAGAGTTATAGCATTTGGATGAATGTCAAAGTCTACACACACTTGTGAGTTAATACTTAGGTCATCTCAATTTTAAATTTATGACTGTTGTAAGTAACTGAGTGCAGAACAAAGGGGACTGGAAAATCAAATCCTCTCTGAAGAGGTATAGACCTAAATACATGATAAATGGTGCACATGGGCATATAATTAAACCTTTTCTCTGTTACTAAAAATGTACATAAAAATTTACTTTAGTGAAAGATAGAGTGAAAATAAAATGATGAAAGTATTTCACACATATATGAAAAAAAAGACTGTGAAATCTCATATTGCTTCCACGTGATTCTGTGGTGATCCCTGTAATAAGAAGAATGTTGATAGTCGTTTTTTAAAACTTGAAATTGATTTCGAATATCGCTCTATTTCTACTACTACCCAGTAATGACAGAAAAGCTTCAAAGTAGCTAAAGGACCAATGGGACTTCATTGCCACACTGGTGTCTATGTTTTTTTCATAGATAAAAACAAATATCAGTGTGCGTGTGTACAGCACAGGACACTAGGTGGCTGTGGCCTCAGGGCAAAGCTGTGAGGTAGAAAGCGTGAACAATAAGAGGATTCCACTTGCCCCGCGTAGATCTATCTGTCAGTTCCCATCTACTGTGAGATGACAAAGAAATTTTTGTCCTATGGCAGTTGATTTAATATATTCTGAGTTCAAATTGTCAAGAAGATGGTTACATTTCCCTTTTCATTACTTGATGAGGTGAAGTCTATTATGAGGTGTAGGAAGGTTCAAAACACACTTTATCTGAAAGTTATCAATGATTTGTGACTCTTCAGCTCTGCTTTTCTATGACTGCTGCTGTAATAGACCTATCGGTAGGAAAAAAAAAAAAAAGAAAAGAAAAAGAAAGATTTCACACATATTAAGAATTTTGTTAAAATGTCCACAATCTTGATGTCTGTTTGAACAGTTTCTTAGATTAAATAAAGGATGCAGTGAATAAATATCGAAGCAATTAATTTTTTGTGCCCTTTGTTGGCTAGACATAGTACAGTAAGATGTTGAGAGAATTTCTAATTCTTCTAGTGATGACGATTCATCTATAGCACACTAAGTTCATTTTAAATGATCTGATTTTCCTATTTCCTCGAACATTTTTCTCTCTCTCCAATCAGATTATAGATTTGCCTTGTGAGATTTCATGCTTTCCGTGGTACCCAACATATAGTAGACTCTTAATGAGCACTTCATCATGGGTTGTTTTATAATAATACAGTACAGATTTTAAAAGAGTAAAAAGTGATCTATAATGTGAAGATACAAGGCTTGATACAAGGCTATTGTTGTACATTGCTGCTTCTCATACTTTCTGTGGTGCAAGACAAATTTTTTCTTTCTCTTAATCCATTACAGATAGAAAATGAAATCTTAAAAAATGAGGAGGAAGGGTGTGGTAGATGGAATAAAAGGAGTCAAATATGTGGTGACAGAAAGAAATCTAAATGTGGGCAGTAAACACACAATGTAAATATGTGTGTGTGTGTGTGTGTGTGTGTGTGTGTGTGTGTGTGTGTGTGTGTGTATGACTTACTGTTAAATTGTACAGCTGAAACTTACCAGATTTTGTTAACCAATGTCACTATTAAAAAAACTAAATAATTTTTAAAAAGAAAAAAAAAACAAATAAGTCTGTGTTCATCTCATTAGACTCAACAGACATAAAATTAATCTTCGAATTGCTGTAAAGGTTTCCAAACACTCTCAATTTCTGTACTTAATTCATTGCAAACAGGTGATGATTCATGGACCAGCCATGGTCCCTGGACCATATTTTGTGCACCACTGGATTAGATCACACATGACTAGTTTTTATTTGTTATCCAGTAACTGAGTCATAATTTCACTGACATTAGATGTATATTTTACTCAACTGTAAATATGTAATATATTACGGAAAACAGTCCTTAAAAATATAATAATTTAATGTGTGTGCAGTGGTGGTGGGAACTTGGGTTATATTTTGATTTCTGAAGTGAAAAGATTTTCTTTTTTTTTTCTTTTGGCCTGAATTATTTCACATACGTGAATTAAAATATGGAACTAAAACATTCTAAGAGACCACAAAGTAGTTTCTTGCTGCGTTTATAGCTGAGGATTCAAGAACCAAAGAAATATAAACCATAAGATCCCATTTTTTAAAATACAAATGACAAGACATTCTTTTACATGTGTCTTTACTGTAAATATTACTGTATGTGACCCACAAATGACAGTTAATGCTGAGCATCGGAGGTGAGAGAAAAGTCAGATACTGCTACAAAACAAAAAGAGGCAATAGTAAACTGAAAAAATATGCAAAAATGTAGACTCTCAACTCTATCAGATGTCAAATTCAATGTGCTCAATACAATAGTATCATCTATCTATCTATCTATCTATCTATCTATCTATCTATCTATCTATCATCTATCTATCCATCTATATGTAATATCTGGGATTTGCTAGTGTTCTGTACTTGGACAGGAGGCAGAAATACCAGGAACCTCTAGCTCTCATCCTAGCTTGGATGGATGGAAAACTAAAAAAGAAGAGAGAGGGCCCTAGAGTTTATGAATGAGATGAAAGGGACAGAAAGTTGCTGTGAGGGAGGAGGTGTAACAAGCTTTGTGTTGTATTCTATCAATATGGAAGACTTGGGCAGGGTTCACTGGTTGGCCTTCAATGATTCAGAAGGTGTTGGTCCATGGAATGGTCCCTAGGGTGTGGAGAGCACAGGTAGATGGGCACCAATCTGAAATACAGAGATGTGTGTTGGGGGTTGGAATTTAGGACAAGCACAAAGAAAGATAAGTGAGAAGGTGTTCACCTTGAGAAAAGAGGATCCCTAACAGATACCAATGTCAGTTCTCCATGGGTGAAGCCACTGGACCTGGACGTCCAGACCCATAGTTATCTATCTTCACTTTGCATAATAATCAGCCTTTCCGATGTGAACAGAAAAGCGTTAGGAATCTGCTCTCTTCCTCAAACACTGACAGGTCTGAGTATTTGCTGATGGACACACGGGAGGACTGAGTCCTTTAAGGACCCCTCTTAGACGATTTTGGTGTTTCAGGCTCTCCTGTGCAGACCGGTCTGCAGTGGAATGAGGATGATGCTTCCTTAGGAGTATGTCTATTCTCTCTCCCCTTCCCCGCACCACACAAAGGTGGTGTCACCTACACATGTATCATGAGGAAAGGTGCTGTGCCTCAGAAAGTGAAAACCAGAACAAACACAGCAGCCAGACTTCCAGTTATTTATTTTCCTCACACACTTAGACTGTGGTCTGCTCTGTAAAATTAAGCTGGAAATTTTGGGCAATCACCTAAGTAGTTTAACCTCAAACAAAACAAACAAACAAAAAACTAAAAACACACAGATGATGTACATTTTACCTTGTGTTGCTCATACTCAGATTTCTCTAGAATGTCGTCAATTTCCTTTTTTCGTTTTTGTTTTTAAAGACAGTGCAAGGCCATAATCGTACTGCATGAAAGACACAGTTATCCCAGTGACGTCATGGGCAAGCTCACCATTCCACTGGCTGTGGATTGTAACTCACTTTGATTGGATAGACTCACCTGCTTCTCATTTTTAAAAACATCATACTTGATTATTAGGAATTTTTATTGTAGCATTACCTTAGAAGTTATATCATTCTCAAATTAATAATACATTAATTCTACTTTAATTGTGTATACGGCGTTTGATCTTCATGTGGTAAGCACAAAGATAAATGTGTTTCTCTGATTACTTTCATCTTATGTAACTGATGAGTCAGCCATAGTTCTTCAGTGTTACAACCTATCATAGCTCCTCTGTACTTGCTAACAAGAAACACTGAATTTTCTGACTACTGTTTATATTTGTTTTATTTAAAAGGGAATTCAGGGTTTAGATTCATATAATCACACACAGTGGAATTATGATACTCAAGTTGTTTGAGTTTATTTCCCTCAGAAAAATTTAAATAGAGTTAAAATATTGGAAGACTCTGATAAAATTCATATTTCTATCAATCATCTCGAGCAGGGGTCAGCAAACTCCACCCATGGGACAAATCTGGCTTGTTAGTGAAGTTTCATGAGATCACACCCATGCCTATTTGTTTACGTGTTGTCCATGGATGCTTTCACATTACAGTGACAGTGTTGAGTAACGGTGACAGAAACTATATGAACTACGAAGACTAGAATATTAACTAGATGGCCCCGTGGAGAAAAAGTGTGCCAACCTCTGATCTAGATGCTTGACCAAACTTAGGTCTAGAATTCTTGAGTAGCATGAATAAAATATTCAGGTTTTTAATTAAATATTCACTGAAAATACAACTTTATCTTTATATGGACTAGAAGATATAAATGAAAAATCTGTGTCATTGATTAGTTTCATCTAGACTGTCAATATTTCTACAATATAGACATTTAAAAAACTAACCTAAAAAATAAAGCTAACCTGTGGAGGGAACTCACAACGTGCCAGCCACTGCTTTATGTCCTTTATCTGTAATTTCTTATGTTAGCATCACAACAATCCTATTAGGTAGGTATTCATATTATCCTTATCTGACAGATGAGGAGACAGAGGCCAGAGATATTAAAGAACCTGGGATGCTCACACGGCCAGCATGAGCAGAGCTGAATTTGAACTCAGGAAATCTTTCTCTAGAATTCACGTTCTCACCCATCACATTCTCTTTTTAGCAACAACAATGAAAAGTTTCTTAATGGGATTGTTATACTCAAGTCCATTATTATTTGCCAATTATGTGTGTTCATGATCATCTGTAAAGTTATATTTGCTTGCGTTGCCACATAGCATATTATTTTTATTACGTAGAACCTTCTTATTAATTTATATCTTTGAACATTTTGCTCTGAAGATAGTTTCAATGTCTTTCTTTTGAGACGAGGGTGAAAAAAGGAGAAAGGGATCTAGGTTGAGAAAATGAAGTAAAAACGTACAATTAAATAAAATTATAGGTAGGACTTTGTGTAATCATCTCGCTGAAAATTACAGGGTTTCTCTATCTTGCGTAAAGAATTGTTTTACCAGGAGTGTTTCTCCAGCTTCTCCTTGGTAGTATGTTAACAGTGACGCAGTGGCAACGTGATCCAGAATTGATGGAATTATGGTGAAAAGTTTGGCTAAAAACATGCATTCACTTCAGGTGTTTGGTAAGCGAGGCAAAAAGAAACTCTTGAAAAATAAGACTTCAACCTTTTTTTTCCCACTTAGAGCCTCGCTTTGGAATTTGACACTCAATGTTTTTTTCCAGGTTAGTATCATGAATTGGCATCACACTTTCTAGAGCCTACAGAATCTGTCACAGCGAGCATGCCATAGCACTTCTACAAATTTCAAACTGTAATATTTTAAACTACTAAAATTATTAGGTAACTAGGCATCTGGCAGTAATAAAATCATGACTGGCAAAATTATAACTTTAAAAAATAATCTATACATCTATTCTGAGTGGAGAGAAGGTCAGAATAACACATATTCATCTCTCCTTTCCTTTTTGTAACTGCATCACTAAAACTTTCCCTTCACTAAATACTCTTTTTGTGTTTAGTACTGTATAAATCATCTATAGATCAAAGTCTTTAAATAATGTGGAAAATAAGACATTTTAGTATTAGAAGAATGTACACCAGGCTCTTCCCATTGAGCCCTTTTAAAGCTTCTCAAAGACTTTTGCAAATCCTTCTCACAGTTTGGTAGTTCCTACATTGTTAATCCTATCATAGAATCATAAGCACTATACTTTCCAGTTGTCCGGGTCTGCAGAAGGCAAACGTGAAGCTTATTTTCTACCAATCAAATCCTCACATGCTGGGCTTTGAATGAAAAATGAGCTGCCCAAGGAAGTGGGTAGTAGAGTGAGGCATACCCAGTTTGATGAACCAGGTGTTGGGGTGATGGTGGCCGCTGCCTGACAGTGGTGTCTGTTGGGGTTTTGTGGCATGGCAGTGTCTTTGTCTTTATCAGGGCACTGTGGTGTGATTCTCAGAGTTGTTGCTGGAAGTTCAGCCTAGAATATTTCTCTCACATCTCATCAGTTTGTGAGTTCTCAGTATATTATTATTATTATTATTATTATT
>NW_006432227.1:12981090-13009032 GCF_000325575.1 Pteropus alecto
TATCTCTATTCCTTTTAGAACTAATTAGAGTGAATTCTATATATGCCCATATAGGGCAAGCTAAGCACTCTAACACCAAAAAAGGAAAAACTGGAAGCTGGAAATTAAATTCCTGGGCCAGAGTTCAAAATGTCAAGACCAAGTTCAAAGTGAGTTCATAGTTCATCTAGATGAAGTTCCCGGATTCTCATGCATAGGTCTACTTTCTAACCACATGAATAATGTAATCTTCCCCACGTACTCTAACACCTCCACGCAAATAACAAAGCTCTGTCTCACTGAAGTGGTCCATCTATTGATCCGCAGATGTCTGATCTTCTCTCTTCATTTCTTTTTTCAGCTTAGATTCCATAATCTCTTATTATAATCTCACGTTTACATGTTCTTCAGTTTCTTGCCCATTTTTCCCTAGCTTTGTACAAAACTGGATGAATCCAGTTGTTTGTCGGCTTCATACCTAAACTTACAGTTAAGAATTTCCAGAGAAAATTATAGTAAGTTTACTGATTTTTATCACTCTATATTTTTAATCCCTAACCTTAAACAAGAGAGAAACTATATTTTTATAGTAAACCTACTAATTCACATTGCATCATGCCTGTTATAACCATTTTCCCTCTCCTAACATCCCATCCATCCATAGTGCTCACATCTTACAGCCAATTACTTATATTTCATTGAGAATATAGATGCTACCAGTAAATATTTCACTCCATGTCCTGTGGTTAGATCAAAATACACCTGTATGTCCTACTGTGCACCCATCTTCTCTTTTCATCTTGAGTGCCTTCTCTTACTAGAAGCAAGTCCCTCCCTGAAAGACTGAGATCCTTTGCTTTCTGGCTTTCTCAAGGACTCTACTCCTTCAATTACCATTTTCCTGTACCATCGGCCTCTCTCTAATGGATCCTTTATGTTGCATACGACTATGCTCATTACTTTTACAAAAGTCCCCTCATCTTCATTTATTCCTTCAGCTATTATACCATTGTATGGCTACACTCAGAGTCAATTTCTTTCAAATGAGTTATCAAATCATCTGATCTCTATTTCTCCATAAAACAGGCTGTATGAGCATCTTATGGAACCCAAGGGTAGTGAGCGAAGCCAGGAGACATGATGGACTGGTTCTGAGAACTGGAAAACCATCAGAGACCCGAATTTCTTTCTCTTAATATCTTGTTTTGTGTGGTCTTTTATGTCTATTTCATTCTTTACATGAGTTTAAATCTTTCCTCTCTCGATAAAACAGAAATGAGAAGATTTCTGAAAACATTTTTGTCTGTTAAAATAGATAGAGCTCTCTGTCTGGACTTTTTAAGAAAACCCACGTTATAGATGAACAATATGCCTCAAGGTTTCTGGAATAAGATCTGTGTGTTTCCTTTTAATGTGTCTCTAAGCAGAGACTGGCCAGATGGGGGCCCAGATATAGTGATTTATGTCTTCAAAAGACTAGCTCTTACATACTATTTTCCAGAGCTCTCTTTTCATAGATTTTCGTGTATAATATGATATAGGCAAGACCCTTAAAGACTCAATGGGAACTATACAACAGATTTCAATGAAATGAGACATAAAACATAGTGTTCAATTACAAAGATTCTGTAAGGAAAATGATAGATGGAAACATTCCACAAAGATAGCTTGCATTCAATACCTTGTCTCTAAGTTGACTTTTCTTATTGCTGATAAGTATTCTTTAATAGATTCTCTAGAGTTAGATTAAACACATAGACTCTATATCTCAAAAATATGCGGCTTCAAATTTTTGAATTTTTGCTTTGACTCTTAATAGCTATATTGCCTTGGGAAAATTACTTAATCCATTTGTGCCTTAATTTATCAGTAAAATGGAACTATATGAGAATTCATATGTCTAGAAGAACATTTGCTGATAAATACTAATATTATTGATCACTACATATTTTAAAACATTTATTATACCCTCACTATTAAATTATAATTTGGTTATAAAATTTTAAGTTGATAGAATATTTCTCTCAGAATATTTTGAAGATAATAATACTATGTGCTTTTCTGGCATCTTCGTTGCTAACAAAAGTCTGCCAATAGTCAAATAGCAACAAATAAATCCCTTTTCTCTGGTTGAATTTAGATTTTCTCTCTCTCTCTTTAAAATACATATATTGTACTATTTAATATGATTGTAAAGTTAATTACACACACACAAACACACACACACACACATTTTTTTGTCCTTTTTTCTTGCGGTAAGAAAGCTTAACATGAACCCTCTTAACAAATTTTTAAGGGTAAAACACCATATTATTAACTATAGCTACTATGTTATACAGCAGATCTCTAGAACTTGTTTATTTTGCATAACTGAAACTTTATGCATTTTCCATTTCCCCCTCCCCCAGTCCCTGGCAATCATTTTACTCTCTGCTTCTAAGAGTTTGACTATTTTAGAATCCTCATGTAAGTGAGATCATGCAGTATTTGTCATTCAGTGACTGACCTCTCACTTAGCTTAATGTCCTCTGGGTTCACCTATGTGGTAGCAAATGGTAGGGTTTTCTTTTTTTATAAGGGTTGAGTAACATTCCATTATATGTATGTAACACATTTTCTTTATCCGTTAATCTGTTGATGGAAATGTGGACTGTTTTCATTTTTTGGCTATTATGAATAATGCTGAAAAGAATGTGGGAGTGTAGATATTCCTTTGATATCCTAATTTTGATTCTTTAGGAAATATACCCGGACATGAACTTGCTGAATTATGTACTAGTTCTATTTTTAATTTTTTTATGAACTCCCATACTATTTTTCATAGACTGTAACAAGGATCTTAATTATCCATTGCATGGTGTTTTTAAAGCTGTTGGAGAAAGCATAATTATTATTTTTTTTTCATTTCAAAAGCCCAACTATCTGCCAAAGGATTTGGTAAGTGCTAATTACAAAAAGATAAATAGGATTATCTAAAGCCTTGAGAAACTAAGCATTTTATGAGAAAAGGATACATCTATGTGATTACCATACTATATGTACTTGGTAAATTATATAATAGAGGCCTGGACAATATACAATAGAAAAATAAAGGAGATAGTAGAAAATGCTGTTTATGGTAGTAGAAGATTTCATATAGCAGAATTTTAAATTTTATTATATCTTTTCTATCAGGAACTTGTCCTTTTAGTGTTCTGGATGATGACATGGAAAAGACACATTAAACACTTCTGCTGCCTACAGAGAAGTGTGATGCTTGTCTTCAGATAAATCACTTATGTGATCGAGTTGTGAGCTGATCTGACTGTTTTCTTATGCAACAACTTTTTCACTTGGTAAAACAACTTACCAGTAAACAATGGTTATTCAGACCTGAGTATCTGACAGACATTGCCTCATAAATGATCAGGTGAGACTGTCACTTCAAGGAAAATAATTGATAGTATTCGAGGCCCATGATAAAACTTAGACTTTCAGGAATAATTAGAATTTTGGAAAATGTGTATTTACTACCATTGGTTTTCCAAAACGTAAGGATTTTTCTGATGAGATCACAAATGACGTTGACAGATGCAATTTTTGGTGTTGCAAAATGAAATTTATTATCATTTTGATGGTCTATATAACTGAGGGAACTGATACTTTCCAAAGAACAGAGAATGATGTTAGCAAAATCCTGCAATGTATAAAAGATCTATTCAAAGTACGAAAACAAAAACAACCAACCTTGAAACCATAAATAGATTATAATGTAGCAGAGTACAAAATGTTAATTGATATGATTTCAAATATCATATTGCAACTAGTCATCATGAGTTTTCATTTGGTAACAAAAAAATATCCACAATTCTGTGAAAAGACTATTAACATACTTTTTCTGCCAACTAGATATCTATGCATTTCTTCATTTACTTCAACTAAAGCCACATATGCAAGAAGTAGGTTGCCAGGCATTAAAGAGACTTGCAAAAATGTACTATTCATCCCAAAAATATACTATTCATCAAAACAAAGTATTCTTTGTTTTGGAATATATAATTTTGTTGTTATTTTTGTTGACATGTAATAAGATTACTATTGTTTTTAAAAGAGTTAATAACGTATTTAAAAAATCTAAGTTTTAATACTTAATGAAACAAATATTGATATGTATATCTTCAAGAGTTTTATTTGTGGTCCTCAATAATTTTTAAAATTATTTTATAAGATCCCTGACACCAAATAGTTAAAAATCCGTTTTATAAGAAAATGCATATAAGAATTTGTTGGGAAGACTACTAGTTCCTCTGTTCCCATTAACCAAACAAATTCACTGAAATGGAAACTGTACAATTACATTAAAAACGATTCTTGAAAATTAATACAACCTGAGATTATGACTACTTTTTTTGCTGCCTTATAGATGGTCATAGTTTAAATTTAAGTCACTAATATTTTGCTATATATCATTGTATTCTGGACAATGTCAAAGTCTGTGGCTCTGTTTCAAATATATCAATTGCAAAATTTCAGGGACCAGCTTCATTGACTTGGGAATGACTTATTTGTTGATGTGATGTTATATGTATGCAAGATAAGTGGTATATCCAACCTAACAACATGATGGTTAGTTTAGGACGATATTTCAACATATATTAAAAACTTAATGAGGATTTGTTTACAGGCCAACTAAGCTTAGTTAGAAATATATGGAAATGCAGAAAAAAAAGCAAACTCTGTTAAGCATAAAAAGGAGTCTTTTCCTTTGAATCTTATTTGAGATTCACATGAAAGAGCAACAATTGAAAACAATATGTGTAATGAACCAAGTTGGACATTATTACATTGGTAAATTCTGAAGCAAACAAAAATTATAAAAGGGTGAATATGTAAATAGATCAATTGGTTCAGCATAAAAATCACATAAATCATTAGAGGCTAGGATAGAAATAAGCAGAATAACTCTTTCAATTCAAAATATTTTGGTTAGTGAAATGAGGAAATCAATCATTCTGTATTAAAGAATATAAAATAATTTTCTTCTGCTCTCAAGGAAAAATAACAAAATATATATCATAAGCATGACAATAAAGTTTCCTTAGTGAAGGATCATTTTTCAGAAACGAAAACTGTGATGTATTTTTAAAAAATCCAGCAGGCACACTGCAAGTGAAAATATAGGAGAAAATCATGATGGATGGATGTGCCTCCCATTAGATCTGTATTTGAAATAACAGAGATAAAGAGGACATTTCTCTTTTGAATATTATTTAGTTTTATATTTTCATTTTACCTCTTGCTTGCGCAGCATACACCAATTTGAGTGTTCGAAGACAAACCTTGTATCTGGGTTTCAACATGAAAATCTTTTCCATTTTTAGCAAGTTAAAAACAGCACGTCACCTGGTATGCAAAGAGAAAACAGTGGCGAGTTGAATGGGTGATGGTTGCACCAATGCTTTCCAGCTGAAAGACCACCAGGAGCACACCTGCAGTTAAATAAGTTGGTTAATTACTAATTAAAGCAAGGGAGCGCACACACCGTGGGAAACTGTGGGGGCATCTCAGTAAGAAGATGTTAGAAGTATCTGGGCTTGGGTTAGATGATTTGGGGAGGGTTTAAAGAAGTCAAATTTAGCCACTATGACTGGGTATCTTAATAAAATTTATCTAAAAGAAAAGAAGACTAGACTGAGACTTAAAATGTAATTAATAAAGGAACAGCCAGCATAAGGAGAGGCTTTTTTTCTTTTCTTTTTTTGTGGTTTGCACAATGTTCATGTTTTGTCTGTGTTCAGACATCATTATGGAGGGCTCATGATTTTTTTTTTTTTGACTCATCATAGTCACAAAGTTGCCTTGTTTTATACCGATATTCTGTGAAATTGTTTATATTCAAGAGGACGACACGACACCTAACGGTGAGTCGCAGACCAGCTTGCAGCAACCTTCAGACTTAGCTGATTTATATATCCAGTGTTTTTGGATAACCATAGGTATAGATAGTCATAGATCATGTTCCACCATAATTTGGTTTTTTTCTTTATTAAACTGGAAATTCTTAACATAATTTTTGTCCTTATTTCCTTTACATAGAGTTAGATTTTTAGATACCCATTTTTAGATGGGTTTGGGGTAATGAAGACATTAAGGCAATGAGTCACCAGGCTTAAAGATTAGTAGGTTAAAGACTTAATGGAGGTGTTACCCAGTGGGTACTTAATAAATTCTTGGCCAACATTTGGTTAACAATGAGCAGAGGTTTTATACTGACAATGATTCTAAGAAAAAGCTGCCAAGTTATTGGAGGTGGTAGATACTATGGATAGAACTGAGAATCCAAAAAATGAGGAAGAAGTGATAGGGGACCCCTGAGCCGGACTGTTTCCTAGCCCAGCCCTTCCTACCAGATACCCATCCTTGCAATTATCACAACTGTTTGTTCTTTGAGGGAAAGACTCATGATTTAAAGGAAGACCTGTGTCCTTAGACAACTATCATATCTGCTGTTGGAAACTTCTGGGAAAGAGCTTATTGTGAGAATAAATACTGATTTCACAGCTTTCAGGAAAACAATCTTTTCTCCACCAACCACATTCCTGCCCTTCAGCCAGGGATCGTCATAGAACAATGTTAACTTTCTCTTACCAAAATAGCCAGGGCTTAAGAGCATTCAGCTTTGTAATTTTAATGTAAATGTGAAAAATTTGTGCGTTTTGTTCTTCATTTTAGGCAACAAGGACTTTTGATCATTCTCTAATAGTGACAACCAAATTTATGTATTTGTTCATTTAGCAAATATTTGTTGAGTGCCTGTTGGTCCCTCCCTAAATAACGTGGCTAAAGAGTTGACTCGAAGAAGTAGAATCTTCTGGAGAGTCTACACCAACTTTAGAATGAAATTATTTCTTTTTTAATAAATAAGAACTGTGAAAATCGACTTTCTTAACATTTAGATTTCTAAAAGGTAAATTTAAAGCAAAATTATGGACATGAAATTAGATGCCCCATTAGACTGGAGTGAATGTATTCCCCAGAGCTCAGCAATAGTCGAGCTGGGTACAGGAAAGAGCCAATGAAAAGTTTAATCAAGAATAAATTAACCTATGTTTTGTTTAAAATTTCACATCATAATTATTACAAAACTTTTGTTACATTTTAATAATTAGAACTATTTGAGATTCGAGATTCGCTGTATGTGCAGACCATTCAAATGAAAGCTATATGGTATTTGCGTTTGGCATTAATTTGAGCAGGTTTGCTAATTTGGAGAATCTTTTACACAGTCACATTATGAAAATTATAATTAAGATCTAAAATCTAAAGTCAATGATAAACATCCTTTACTATTGAAATGTCAAACATGAGTTCAGTGATTTCAGGGCTACGATTTGTCTTCCTTGGCATTTATCCTTGAATAAAGGCTTTTATACATACGTTTAAAGGTTTTCTGAAGAAGTGAGGTGCCCTCAGTGAGAAGTACAATTTGAACTCTGTTGTATTTTCCAGCCAGGCTGTCTGTTCAGGTATTTCCTCTCAAGCTCGGGGCTGTAATGGGATCTCTGGAAGTTTCAATAAGTTAGAAGAGATAAATGTGGCTAGGAAACTTGGGATATAGGTAAATTTGGTTAGAAGACCAAAGATAATAGAAGCAGACTCCATTAATTTTTAAGAATTTTATTTTTAGTTTCAAATATACAGTAAATTGGTTAGACATTTATATAGTTTATAAAACGATTCCCCTAATTGCTCTTTCTCTCCTCTGGCTCTCCACCTAGCCATTACATTATGCTGACTGCATTTCCTACACCATGCTCCCCGTCCCCATGACCATCAATCAGCTACTAATTTGTACTTCTTTAACCTTTCACCCCATTCTCCCAGCTCCCCAAACCCCTTCCCTTCTGGCTGTCACCAGATTGTTCTCTATATTTATGGGTCTGTTTTCGATTACAGATTCCATTAATTTTGTGTTTGACAATAAAAGTTATTCTTTTATTATATTTCTCACTATATTTGATGGGTCTGTTTTTGATTACAGATTCCATTAATTTTGCATTTGTCAATCGCTTTTAAAGTTATTCTTTTATTATATTTCTCACTATATTTGATTCAGAAAAGGAAATATATGTAGTCTATAAATTGTTTTTAAATTATCTTCATATGTTGGATACTCATGAACACTTCATTTATTCCAGGAACTAAAACATATCATACATTTGAAGGAGGTCTTGATTATTCAGGCAAGACAAGACTGAATCTATTAAATTATAGGAAACTCAACAAAGATTCAAGAAAAAAGTGAAAGGAACACTGATTTTTGAGGCAAGATTAATACTAACAGAGTCAATTGATAATAAGAACATGTGTCCATATTTGGCATTTTAACAGTCTCTAGCCATGAAAACTACATTTTAAGGATGATATGAAAATGCATATTTTTTCACAGATATAACTATTTAATCCTTAATAATTCACACTGTATTATTTATATAATCTTCACTCTGCTGTACTAGTAAATATTTATGGAGATAGAATGTAACAATTAGTCAATAAGCAAATGAAATCCAACATCATTCATTCATTAACAGTCCCTGGATATAAATTTCTCAGATTTTGCCTTGCCTAAGATTTCTCTGGTAATCGTTTTTTTCTGTGGTTTTTTGAGCTCATATATTGCCATCTTTGGAGTATAGTAAAAGGTTCATTTTTCTATTCAGTTTTTGGCTGTTTTTTCCTTTTTCCTTTTTGTTAAACAAATCGATATGTCCTTGAATGTAGGGTATTGATTCTCTGGTTCACCTATTGTTAGTTACCTATATTTCAGGTGGCTGGTATTTTTATCCACTTGAAAATGCCTTAGATTTATCAGGAGAGACAAAACAAATACCTGCAGAAATATTAAAGACAATAGTTTTCTTTCACTTAGGAAAAAGCATTATTTTCTTATTACTGCCTGTTGGGTTCTTTTCTAGCATATTTACTTCAATTTCTGATATTGATTACAGCCTTCATGGGCTGCTTACCCACATGCCTGTGTGATCAGTTTTGTTAGCAGTTGCATTCTTAGTTCTCTGTGAGCTTCTATATCTATGACTATTAACCAGGAATTTCTCTGATGGGTGCTGATAACAGCTATGATGTATGTCACAAAACTTCTAAGTTCAAGCAAATTTGCTCCCCCACCACACATCTGCCCAATATTTGACTTCAACATTTTTTATTCTACCTAGTTCCTTGTCTCATCTAATACAGTTAGTTTTATATTTTTCTGGCTATCCCAATTAACTGCAAACTTAGACTCAGGGGTCATGTGATGTTTATTTATGTATCACCCGAACTGTCTAGACAGTGACTGGCATTTGGGCATTAGTCAACACAACTCGATTGAATAGATTAATATTCTTTTGTTCTACATAATAAGATTTGTTTCTATGTAATGATGTTTGTTCCAGAAAAGACCTATCGTCCTGTCATGTGGACTCTGTCTCACCATAGTATCCCGTGTGTCGTGGTCAATAAGTAAATATTTATTGATTCAAATTGGGAAATTTTAGTGTGATCTGGCCTTCTAAAAAAGCATTCACTAACATCTTTATGATTTTGGTAAGTAAGGTCTTTCCTCCAAAATATTTTGTTCTTGTCTGCCATGAATCTTGAACTTGAACTTAAAGGCTCATGAGACTGTCTTTTAAACACAAAACTGCAAGGAACAGAAGCTCTGTGAGTATTAACCAGCTAATATCCTTTAGTGGAGCTGAATAGGGACTAAATTTGGCCTTTCCTTTACAGCTTATTTGTTCATTCTCACAGCTGCTGGTAGTCTTGTCTGCTGACAGCTCACGGCTCAGTGCCTCTCCAGAAACTGCCCTTAGCTGAAGGAAGGTGCTTTGTCCAAGTTTATGCCTACTTTCTGAGGGCAACCTGTATCCAATGACTTGATGTAGGAGTAAAGTGGCTCGATTCTTTGAAACAAGGCAAGGGCCTTCCCAGCTCCAGAGCGCCCCATAATATCTAGTTGAAAGTTCATCACAGTCCAATCTCTCTATCTGCCCAGTCTTGCTGCTCCCACCTCTTCCTCTTTTATGAACCACTTGTGTGCAAACTTCAGAGACACAGCATCTGTTTCCTGGGAATCTTACATAAGATAGTTGGTGCCAGCTGTTGATATAGAAAGCTGACTCTAACATGGGGGTTTCAAACTAGATGACCCAGTGCCTAGCTGGCTATAAAAATCTCATTAAATGTGGAAGATGGAACACTGGTTATGGTATGTGGTTGTGGCACAAGCTTTCAGTCCTCACTGGTGGTGAGCTGAGATGGAATACTAGTAGAAGGGAATGTGCCTGTGTGCACTCTGAGTCAGGTGCTTGACGGGTTTGCAGGAAGTAGTGATTCTAGTAAATAGGATGGTTGTTGCTGGAAATTATCAGTGTATTGAAAAAAGATACTCCAAGGCTGAAGGTGAATAACTCCTATGTAAGACTAAGCATTAAGGACAAAGAGCCGTTATTACATTAGAGTCTTAACTCCTGCAGTCAGAAAGCAGAAAAAGATGAGGATTCTGTTCAGGTCTTATTTATGAGAGTGGAAGAGCTCCAGAGATGACTGCATCTTCATCTGCAGATCTGCTTTGCCAATGTCAGGACCCTGATTGTGAAGACCTGAGACTGTTATACTTGGAACAGGACTATCTGGATAGATGCCCTTAACTACTTGAGTCCCTGGATTCCCCTCTCTGTGAGAGGCTAGCACTCTTGCCTTTCTTCAAGACATTGCAGAGGCTTTGGCCTTGTAGAACCACATGCATCTACCTGATGTAGATAATATTTTGATGAGATTTTGGGCTTTAGGCTTTAGAGTTGATGCTGAAATGAGTTAAGATCATTGGGGCTGTTGGGATGGACTTAATGTATTTTACCTATGATAAGGACATGAATTTTGAGAAACCAGTGGCAGAATGCTATGGATGAACTGATTATGTACCCCTCAAATTCATATGCTTAAGCCCTAATTCCCAATGTGACTATATTTGGAGATAGAGCCTTTATGGAAGTAAATAAATGGGGGAGCCCTAACCCCGTGTGATTCGTGTTCTTATAAGAGATGCAAGAGTGCTCACTCTCTGCCATGGGATGACACAGCAAGAAGGCAGCCATCTGCAAGCCAGCAAAAGAACTCTCACCAGAAACCTAACCCTGCAGCATTTGATTTTGGACTTCTCAGCCCAAACTGTGAGTTTGCAGAACTGTGAGAATATATATCCTGTTGTTTAAGATACCTAGTCTATGATGTCTTTTTATGGCAGCCCATCAGACTAATACATGCCTCAAGCACTAATATCTCCAATGGCAGACTTGGGAATTTGTGCTTCTTATTCATAAAACTCTTAACCTCTACAAATTTGATTCTAAGAGGGGAAATACTTCCACAGGGGATGCAATGGCAGTCCTATTAAATCTAAAGCTATGACTGCTTTATGGCCATTTTTGTCTCTTTGCTCCAAGGGACTAGCAAACAAGGAAAGAAGGTTCTTTTCTGGGAGGGGTAATTGAGGAAAAGCTTTTATTATATAAGGGGGCAGGGAAGAAAATGTTCAGCACCCGATAATCCACAGAGGTATCTTTTAGCACTCTTCTGTTCAATCTTTATTGTAAACAGACAAGACATCAGCTACACCCCTTGAAGGATAAGGCAGACAGGAGCACAGATCTCTTGGAGACAAGGGTCTGATTCACCACGCTAAGTCAGTACCCAAGGCCAGTAGAGGCCCTGGAGAAGAATGTGGCAAATATAACATGGGTGGCAGAGGAGAGATGATGAGTAACTATTATGGCCTTAAGCAGCTGTAGTGGCAGCAGCTATAGTTGACTACTGATCTTCCTCGTGTAAGTTTTCTTAGGAAGAAAGTCCAGCCAGAATCCAAGGGAAACTATTTTCGCATGGGTGGGGTGGGTACTGAGCTGTCCTGAGTCCTCTTTAGAATAGTGCCACCATTGTCCCAACTGCAGGGAGTATTAGCTCTGACTCTTCATGGTTAAGTCCCTGTCCAGGAATTGACCTTGGTCAAATAAGCTGCCTGACTCAAGAGAGTAGCTTATATCCAGTGGATCAGTGAAGGGCACATACAAAAGTCCAGCAACTGGGCAAATCTAAAATCATATTTGTTTCTGAATTGACAATATAAAATTAGTAACTGGAAAAAGAAAATCAATACAGAGGCAATGAATGTATGATCCTGATATGATTTCCAAATCGTTTTGATCCTTTCTTATAAGCATTAGCTTTTTCTGCCTTATAGTATAGGTACATTTTAGTCATTATTTTACTTTGTATACATGTGTATTTTTCCCTCTGGAAGCCAAGTACTATGACTTACTAATCTTTATTTTCCATTCAGTTCCATGCACTATGAAGTTAATTATGATATATTAAAATTAATATATCACTATTACTTTAAGTCATTTGTCTGCTTGGAAATGATCAATGATGTCATGCATAGTTTGAGTTTTGTCTCCTTATCCTGGTAATCAATGCCACTTACAATCTGGTTCCAATATAAATTTCTAGGCTTTTTTCCTACTCACAACTTTATGCAAAACTAACCCAGCCAAACTAAACTATTTATTGTTCTTTGCACATATTTGTTGATTACTTTGAGTCCTCATTTTAACATATTTCTTGGTTTCCTTCCCCATCCATGGCTGTAAGCCAGCTCTTTCACACCCATCAGCCACCCATGTAACTAACTATTCTGTTCCACTGAAAGGAGTCTGAGTGTTCAGATTTGTTGGTTCCCACTATGTAGAAACTGGCTGAGGTCTATGCATGGGCTTCTTAACTGTCTGTGTATGTCTGAGCACAGAGATGCTTGGTCACCTGTACAAAGGACGGATGGTAACGTGCTGTGGATTAGGTCACTGTGCTCATGTTGTGGCTCTAGGTATGAGCTCAGGGTCAGAAATATAATTCTGTCCCCTTTATAACATGAGTTTTCCGGGAGGAACATACAATCACTAACTGCATGAACAAAATTAGTAGTTTAAACTGTTACGAAAGAATGTTTAAAGCACTTTTATGCAGTTAATGTTGTTGTGTCACGCAAATATTATTTTATTCATCCTTTCTGATTTACATCAGGGGACATACTCTGCAATTACTTAATAAGAGAGGAAAAAAACAGAATGAATTAAAAGCTCAAAATATGTTTTTTTTAAAAATCTTTTAACAACTGTAATTTAATCTAAAAAACTGTGGTCCAACTATAAAGAAGTAAGTATGAGAAGGTTAATTAAAAGATTTAGAGTTGGATGTGATAATAGAAGTTTATTGGGATAGCAATGTGCTTCCTTTTTGGTTTCTGTCGCTTGGGTCTGCATTGATTGCCATCAAGGCCTTGTACCATGTTTTCTACATTTAAATACGCCCAGGAAATCTTGTAAATCTTGTTGGGAAAGCTACTATAATATATTCAGAACAAAAGAACATAAAATTGTGATACTAAATTTTTAATGAGGGAGAACCTTCTGTAGATAAAAAGGAGACAGGTGTTCCGTGCACATGGATTAGAAAAGCCTATTCAAAATTAATTTTGATTTCATGAATGTTATTTGGAAAGGTCCCAGAATAAAAGAAATAAAGTCTGGTGCTGCATGAGTATGAAGAACTAAAAAATAAATTTGAAAGGAGACTGTACCAATATAACTTAAACCATCTAGGTGAAAATTAAAGGATGTTATTAATATCTAGATATGTCTTGTGCATCTGATAAAATATCTGGATATTTGGGAAATTGGCTAATTGAACATTATAGTTTTCATCGATGTGACTGGTGTCATGGTAGTATCCCAAAAGAAGGGAGAGAGAAGCATTGATGGATATTGATGGTCAAGCATCCTAAACTCAGCAGTGCAGAAACTACGACGTTCACAAGCTATGGGAAAGCAGCAATGGGTTTCGAGTCCCCTGACTATTAGTTAAAATGCCCTCATTATCTTCTCAATCTCTACTACGACATTTCTATTGAATATTTTGGATTAGTAAAATATTTTTGGTGATGTAAAAGTAGAAAACCCTGAGGGCTAGTTTATTACCACCCAAGACATGGATGGAGGGTGAACCGATTAGAGGTCAGGCCCCCAAAGGGCCCTGGGGCAACACTTCTCTGTCCTTTTCTCCATCTTTTTTCTGACTCTCCTCATCTTGGCGTTTGCTACATTTGTCTCTCTCCACGCAGCAGCTTTCTCTGGTTCTCACTGCCATCATGCTTGAGAGTTGAGACATCTGTAGCCATGGCAGCATGTGGCTGTCCTAGCCCTGCAATTCACTTGAGCCAACAGCTGTAGTCGCTGTAATGTTCTCCAGTGCCCTCAACAAATATGTCAGCAAGTAGAAGGGGAGATCTGACTGGCTATTTCAGGGCCGGTCCAATTTGTTTGGGCCACAATAGATGGGAGAACCCCGCCTATGGGGTTCACCTTTGGTTAGGGAGAAGGTGTCTCAGAAAAAAAGGAGTATGGTCTGGGACGACATCCCAGACATTATCTGATAGAACTTGCTTCCTTCATTTAAAAAACATTTAACTCAGTTCCCTACAACGTGTCATGTTGTAGAGGTGAAGCAAAGAGTCAATGTCCCAGACTCCACCGAGCTCACGTTGTAACTTAGAGGGCGCTAAAAATGGTGCATAGGGGGTACACGTGACAGCAGGGTACCCTCTGGTTCCTAGGCATTTCTAGTTTAGAAATTTGTACAAAAGTAAGAACTCGTCTAGAAAGCTAACAGTTGAAGAGGTTAAATAAATATGCTTTATAATTTATCGTTTGTGAAATTGTTAATCAAATCTATCAACATTTTTGCGTACCTCCTGTGTAGTATTCTAAGCACTTTATGAGATATAGAGGAAGAGTAACACAGGTCCTATCATGAAAGGAGATTAAGCAATGCTGAGGAAATAATTTGCAGTGAGAACAACGATGGAATTTAAATATATGTGACTAAGTTTATGCTAAGAACCATACGTTCGAAAGGCACGTGGAGAAAAGACAAAATCTCTATAGGTTGGAGTCACCAAGGAAAACTATCACTGGACATGTGATTTGTAACTGGACAGAATTTGAACATGACAACCATTTTAGGTTTTATGATTTAATCTTCTCTGGTGAACCATTAAGAAACGGTATGTGGGTGTGTGTGTGTGTGTGTGTGTGTATTTTTTACTAGTACTAATAGAAATACATTAATACATTTATAATTAATCATGAATAAATGTGAACTATAAAGACCAAGAGGAGAAATGGATGAGAAACATAGCAGATATAGGATTGCAGGATTTACGTAATTCTAGTTCAGTAAAGATTTATCCCAGAGATTTACTATTGCATGCAAATTGATTTAAATCAGATCTACTGGTGGGTGCAGGTAGTTTACAAAAGGAGGATGGCATAGAATACTGTCACTGGTCAGTGTTGAGTTACCACTGATGAAGGAAGAAATAAATTTTTTTTCCATTGGAATAGTTGAGTGTAGCACATGGGTATTAGACAGTATTAGGGCTAGTCCTAGTAAGGCCAGTAGAATTTAGAGATATTGGGAGTATATATGCTAATATTAGGGTATAAATAAAAAAGAAAATGGGAACATGAGGAATCTGGAATTCTTATCCGCAAACAACACATATGTGATGATTAATTGAAAACCAAGTTCACAAGAACTTAATCCTTATAAAAACTTTGTTTAGAAAAATGTCAAATTCTCAATGCAGAAAATTAAGCACAAATCTTAGGTTGGAAGCAGGGCTTCTGATAATTAATACGAACTTTCAGAAGAGAGGTGATATTTCCATAAAAACATGCTTTATTTATGCCAAAAACTACCCAAGGAAAAGGTTTTATTTTTATTCTTTCTGAGGGGTGATCAAGAAGAAACACGAACAGTGACTTCAATGTGATTGTGAAAGGTTATTCTTCCTGTGCCTCACCCCCCTGCCCTCACAACTCACCGTCATCACTGTTGACAAGTCATCCATTATATTCTCTTTTTGGATTATGTTTTATAATTGTCATTTGGGGGCCATTTATATTACCTCGAGACCAAACTTCAGAACTGGAAGTTTCCTGTTGTCATTGTAATGCATAACATTTTAGAACAGATGTTTTAGGTTGAAAAATTCTCCATCAACTACTTTTTCTTTTACTTCCCTGAAAGCATTACTGGCAGAATAAGGTAACTTTCCCTTGCCTTCTCTGCACAGCCCGAAGAGAGCTGTTAGTGTACCGCAAAAAACACAAACCAAGCAGCAAACTTTAATAAGAAACATTATTAAGAAAATTTAATAAGGAACAACAGAAGGCTTGGTTATCTTTGAGTCAGGTCACATATTAGTATGATTCTTCACCTTGAAACCTAGTGAAATCTCTTCCTTAAAGGTTTCATAGGTAGATTTCCAGATGATCTACATTCCCTTCCCCAAAACACACACACACACACACACACACACACGTACATACCATGTACATATACACATATATACACAGTACAAACATATACATATTTACATACATGAACCCCACAAATATGCACACATACTTGACACATGTACCCACATACATACACATTCTGTAATTATACCAGCATATATTTCAAAATAAAGTTTTTTTTTTTTTTATAATTTAACAGTAAAACATATATATATATATATATTGCATTGTGTGTTCCCCTCCCATTGTTAGATTTCTTTCGGTCACCACATATTTGACCTCTTTTACTCCATTACTGTTATGAAAGTTAGCATCTTTTATGTATTAAGAAACCAGATAAAGCTTAAATCTCACAACATCCCATAACAACCAGAACAGAGTATTACTAAAAATCCTAAGGAAAGCTGCAATTTATACCCAAACCTACCATATCTCCCGTAGCCCTTAACGCATGTGGCAATGTAAGTCCCCTGCTTTCCATAGGCTTGCGTCCTATATGGAGTGGTGCTTTAAGCGTAGTCCTTCCCAATGCTTTTCCGTCAGCATAAGTTCTCTTGAATCACCAAGAATCTTCTAACTGCCTAATCGAAGAGACTCATTTTCTCCTTTTAATTACTTAAATTCTCTACAGTTCTTGACACAGTTGGCTACGGCCTCTTCAGAATGTCTCTACTGCTGTATTTCTTTCTTCCGCTTACTTTATCATCACTGAAAGAATCATACCAGATGAAAGCATGGATTCTTGCCCAGTCTACCTGGGTCTAAAGTTCGCTATATTATTTCTTAATATTGTCCTATTATAGATAATTTATTACACCTCTCTCTGCCTCAATTTCCTAAGTAGACCATGGAAAATTGGTGGTGCTGATGACGTAAATATGATGTTGTGATGATTAAATGAATAATATATGGAAAATACTTAGTTTAATTATAATTTCCTTATAAAATTAGAAGTCATTTTTTCCCTGGTTCTTAGGCTGCTTATGGTTTTATTAAACAGATTGTGAGATGATTGCCTTCCAGGAAACTCTCTGGAAATTGGAGTTCTCAGGAGCCTACCTTGGGGACAAAGGAGAATGAAATGCAATTACCATGACATTGTAGGGACTCATGAGGATGCTGAAGATGCTTAGGATCAGAAGTCTTCCAAGGCAAATGTGGGTTGGGCGCAGGCTGACTACCGCTTGGCAAACACAGATTCCAAATCCTGCATCTTGGCCTGGTTATTTACTCCTTTCCAAATGATGTAGCCTGTAAGTAACACTTCCTCATCATTAATTACTTTGACTCCAATGTGAATTTCAGGACTAATTATCACCTCGAAAGGAAGGCTCAGCATCCTCTGCCACTGTTATTTTGCTTCCTGGTAAGCCCAGAGCCATGCTCAGGCTGTTGGAGATGTTCTGATTGGCTGGAGAGCGAATAGTCATTTGCCTCCCAGCGAGACACTCTTCTATTAAATTCATTATGGGGATTCTCGCCAACACTATATATACAGGCAAATACTGCTCTAAATTAACTTCCCAGCCAACTATTCAGTAAAATAATAAATGATTTAAAACAATTAGTTGAAAATAATCTCGATAGCTGTTTGCCCTTGCTCCTACGCCTTAGGGAAAAAACATATTTTTATTTAACGTGGTGTGATTTAGGTCATCTAAGGAAAAAAATCATATTGTTTTTAATTATGGTTTTCTTATACTTTCTACCTGGTTCATTGCAATTAACCCTAACATAGTAGTAATGTCTTTTTTTTTTCCTTTGAATGCACAGTCGGAATTGTACAAATCTTACCTCCCCTCTACTTTCTATCTAGGAAAACTTGTCTGTTAACTTTTCTCCAACTCATTATTTAACCTCAACTCTTTCCTTTTTTCTTATTTATTTATTTATTTTAATTTATTTTTTAATTAACTTTTTTTAGGTGAGGCAACCCTTAGTTAACCTCACAGATTGCAAGGACCTTGTCAGCTTACAATCCCTTATTTTTTATTTTTTACACCTACAGCACTTGGTCTTCCTAGGTGGTCTCCCATCCAAGTACTAACCAGACCCGACCCTGCTTAGCTTCTGAGCTCAGACCAGATCGGGCTTGTTCAGGGTGGCATGGCCATAAACTTCCTTTTTCTTAAGAACATAATTTAATAATTACTCACAAGTTCTCCCAGAACTAAAACAGTGACCATCGTATGAAATAAACCCAAGTATTTTGAACTAATGAACAAAGTTAATATGAATATTTCTATTGCTCTGTATTCCATAGTCTAGTGGATAGTGACCTTGTGTTTAGTTCTATAAATCCATAAATCCAAGTACTTCTATACACTTTATTTTAAAAAGTTCAAACTAAAGAACAAATCAAATCTCTTTATTATAAGCAGAAATAGAAATAGATCAAAAGAACTGTGAAGATATCCACATGATAGTTTTTGGAATAATAGTGAAATTCTTTAGTAAATTTTGGCTGTAGTTGAAGCTAGCAAGAAAATTAATGCTAATTTGAAACTTATGCTCATTCTCAACTTTTAATCCCATCCACGCAGGTCTTAAAAATGGTTAGAAACCACGTGAGCTTTATATATAATAAAACCCAGAAGACTAAATGATAACCTATGCAATAAGTTGTTAATATCAAAATCAGATCTGCATTCTATGTGTGGTCCAAGTAAAGAACAGATTGCTCATTCTGATAAGCATATAACCTTTAAATTTTTCTGTATGGAAATATAGAAAGAATTTGAAAATACGTTCTATTTTGAAATAAAATGAGGAAAGGTAGCATACAAAACAATGGAGTGAGATATAAAGCAAACTTCACTTTAGGAAATAATATTTCATCATTTTATGATTCCACTTTAAATTAGAAGCTTCCCTTTATTCTCTTTACAATTCTGGATAGTAACACTTGGGTGACGCTAGAGTCCATGTCTTTTCAAACTTCTGTGTGACAGAAGAAAAAACTAAGCACATTTGCTGCAAATTGAAACATGGTGTATGTCTTGAGTAGAAGTACATGGGCAAGTGTTTGAGTTGTGGGCTACACTAGCTTTTTTCAAGAAACACATGTTTATTTTAAACAATGATTGAAATGGAATACCATTTTCATTTTAAACAACTGACAGACACACCAATTATTCAGACTTGGGTATTTGAATGATGCTGTTTTGAAATCATCAACAAAGTGTGATTGTCACAAGGACAAAAACTGACAGTAATTGTTGACGATGATTATATTGAACATTTCAAGTGAAAATTAGAATTTTTGAAAACCTGTATCTGTCACCATGAACTTGAGAGATTCTTAATTCTTAAAGACTTTCTGATGGAATCATTGGTGATATTAATAAATATGTTGTCTTGATATCATAGAATAAAATGTGTCAACATTTTGATTATCTGCATAATTAAGTTAATCAACACAATTCCAAATGACCAAAAAGGATGTTACTAAGTCACACATAGGTAAATGACCCATTCAGAATTAAAAAAAAATGGATTTTAATGTAACACAATACAAAAAGCAGATCGATCAAATTCAGATTCTACATAGCAGTTACCTTTCAAGAAACCACAACTTGTCAAACTTTGTGGTCAAAGCAGAAAAGAATATCCACAGCTATCTAAGAAATTTTAAAAAAAATAATCGTTCCTTATATGTACGTGGGAGGCAACAGATGAAATGTACAAGTAGATATGATAACCCTGCTATAGTCTGTTGAGCCAGACACTAGAGAAATGTGCCAAACTGTATAATGATTCTCCTCTTCTTTCGCTTTAGTTTTGAGGGGAAGTATAATAGAATATAGTAATTTTCATATATAGGTATTATTATTTACATTAATATGAAATGTATTTATTATTACTATTTGAAATTAATAAATATTTTTAAATTTCTCAATTTTAATTTCTACTATGGTAGATATCAATATATATAAACCATATAAGCAAAAACCCTTTTGGGTTCACAATGTCAATATGTTTTGATGATATAAAGTGTCCCTGAGACCAAAAATGAAAAAAGTTTTAGGACAGATGATCTAGACAGATAAGTGGCATTCAATGCGTTGTTAGATTATTTTTAAAATAACGTTTTATTAAAGCACATATAAAGGTTTTGTTTTTTTCTCAAATCTATTTTTAAAGATGGTTCCCATTTGGGGGGAATTGGGGTCCCAGAAAAGAAAGGATAAATAAATTTGTTTGTATCAATGTAAATGAATTCATTTGTCTCAAAGAGTACTCAATTGTGAGCAATACATATTATCTCTTTCATATAAAATATTTTTAAAATGGAAAAAAAATCAAGCTTTTCCCAATCTCTTTTCCCAGGCCCAAGACTTGCTAAATGCTATCCAATGTTGATGAAATTGCACAGATGAGATGCTGTAAGGATCAATGTAATTGAAATTCCTCATTAAATATGTTCTGAATTGATAGTAAATTAAACAACATTATTTTTTCTAAAAGTACTATTTAAATTTATAAAGAGGTAAATTATCTACCAGCACTTCAGTGACGTTTTTAAAAAATCTTAAATTTTGTTACCTAAAATATAAAATCTCTTTGTGCTTCCATCTGATTTTCTGGTCCACTTTGTGGTCTGTAATACAAAACCCTCCTAATCAAATTTCAGGATGCAAGTGTTAGAAGTAAAATTAGTGATTCTCAGTAGACAGGTATGACAACTGCTGGCTACTTGTTGGTAGGTATCCAAAAAAAGCGATTAGTAGGTGACCTGTAGCAGAGGAAACATATTTTTATCAGAACCTATCGGGGGTGTCCGGGGGCAGTGGGAGGAAGTCTCATGGGTAATTGCAGTAGAAGATAATCGCCATATAAACATGGGGTATCTTAAATTTATCTTTAAAGATATTCTTTTTTGAAACATACTCAAATTTAATCAAACTCAATGTCCCTTCTAAAAGTCTTCATTTTATGTTTTCTTTTATTTTTTAATTAATTTATTTTTATTATGGTGACATTGGTTAATGAAATCCAGTAAGGTTCGGGTGTACAATTCAACAGTAAGGCATATATATATTGCATCGCGTGTTCCCATAGTTAGATTTCTTTCTGTCATCACATATTTGACCCCCTTTACCCCGTCTACCTCCCCGCTCCCCCCCACCACATACCCGGTGGTAACCACTAGTCCATTGTCCATGTCCATTAGTCTCTGTTTGTTTGTCCTGTTCGTTTGTTGCTTTTAGGTTTATATCCCACATATAAGTGATATCATGTGGTTTTCAAATTTTTCCGTCTGGCTTATTTCACTTAGTATGATTATTTCAAGGTCCATCCATGTTGTCACAAATGGCAGTATTTCATCTTTTGTTATGGCTGAGTAATATTCCATTGTAAAAAAATTACTTGAATAGACATTTCTTTCACAAAGTTTACACATGAATAACGTAAATGCTACGTAGAATAATACTTCCTGGTCATCTATGTGATTCAACAGACAGCTCCCTGCTCTTTCATTCAGCACATGCAGGTAATACTTTCATTTTCTTCTGTAAAATATTATTGCAAATTAATTTTTAAATTAAATTTTGTAAAATTATTAGAACTACTTCTAGATTTTTTAATGAAAAAATATCAACTATAACTATATGCTCCCATTTCCTTCTTACAGTGGTAGCATAGTTTGCATATTACTACTCATGTTGACTTTTTTTTCACATATCTTGGAGATCACTCCCTATCAATAAATAAAAAACTTTCTCTCTTCTTTTATACTCCACAATGCTCCACTTCTGGTTTTGTTTTTGTCTCCTATTTGTGGACACCTGGATTGTTTCTCATTTGTTAACTATTACAAACGACATTGCAATACGTCAGTTCACTTATATGCAGGTGAAATTCTAGGATAGACTCTAAGATGATGATGGCTGTTTCAAAGTGTGAATGCATTTATACTCTTGTGGGCTTACTTTAAATTTTGTTTCCTTACTCACTACACCAGGAAAGGGTCTGTTTTTACTCTCAGCGTCATACAGTTGAGAGAACTCCTCAAAACCTCACCTCAAGTTCCACTTGGGAGAATCGCGCTCAGCTAGGTCGCCCAGGCCGGCTGGCTTTCCCAGATCACCTGTAAGAACATGCACCTGAGGAAAGGCGTGTAGGCAGCTTCTAACACAGGGCATTTTGCACATGAACAGGATGATTTGGAAGTTAGAGCAGTGTCATGGAGACCAAAAAAAATGGCAATTCAGCGAGACAGAAACAGCACTGCATTTGACGCTATTGGTGATAGCAGAAGGCAGATTCCAGGATCTCCTACTCCATCATCCCTCTGCAAGAGAAGCTAGGAAATGTGGACATGTGCTTTTGTTCCTTGATGACTCAGGTGTCCATGTCATAATTTAGTAAAAGTTTCAGAGCTTCTTCCCATAAGTTTTTTTATTCTTCTATTTAACTTTCTGTTGAAAGATCCCATGATTTTATAGCACGATTTAAATTATGACTTTATTACTTCCACATAGCTTTTTTAATCTTGATATAATTTTTTCTATAATGATTTCTAAGGACCTGAATCAGTGTTTGATCATTTTAAAGTCTTTCCATAGTCAACATCTTAGCAAAAGCTGTGCACTTAGAACAGGAAGAGAAAGCCAAAGAAACTATCTAGTCTAAGATATAGTTATATTTAATATAGTTAACTATGGCCCAAGTGTATGTAATATATTTTATAATATGTATTATAATTAGTATGTATAATTATATACTAAATTTTATACTATGTAATATATATGATATATATGACACATAGTACTTATATGATGTTATACAATCTATTATATACAATATTTTATGATTTGTAATATAGTTAATATAGATCATCCCTCCTTCACAATTATTTGTGATTTGCACCTATCGGCAGCATGTATTCTTTAATGGTTAAAGGGAAATCAACTGAAGTTTCAGAGGTCTCTGCTGGGAAGGGGAAGCAATAACACTTTTGATAGCAAATAAAGTAAAAAAAAAAATGCATTTATTATTACAAAAGAAGACTGAAGTAAATAGAGAGACTTACAAGGGTCATGTTTCATTCTTTAAGGTACTACTTATTGGGGGCCCTGAAATGATAGGTCATGTGCAGCCAGTACCAAAGGCTTAGAGTGGCATGTAGGAAGCACCCCCCGCCCCGGGTTGGAGAGAAAGATGGTAAAGTTGCAGAATGTGGGTATCAGAAGTTAAAAAGGATGCTGGATTGTGTCTGGTGATATCTCGTTTGAAAGAAATAAAAGGAGAAAAAACTAAAAATAGGGAAGTAATTCGGAGAGCTTTGAGGACAGAAGGAATATTAGGCTTACGTTTCCAAAGTGTCACTCTTGCTGCTGAGTTGAGATCAGACTTTTATTCGAGGACCTTGTTTTAGGCACAGTGCTTGCAAATTATTCATCGTCAAGAGAATCTCCATAGATATCTTATTCTTTGATACATCCATTTATGAAATGCTTATGAAATATTATTTTTCTGGCATTGTCGTAAGTGTTGGAAATACACTGAGGGACTAAAGATTCCCTATTTTCAGTGTGATCTGTCTAATAGAGGAGCAGAGGGATGGGTGCTATCAGTAGAGTCAGCTAAGAGTCGTGTGAACAGGAGGATTTGGATTACATGTCATTTTTATTATAAGTAAATGGGTATGAGTAGAAGTTTTATTGAGTAGACAGAATATGTTTCAAGGCTTTCAAAGTTGTGCTAATTTGATTGGCTTTATACCATAAATGTATTTTGTAAACTATAAAATTTATTTTTGCCAAGTTTTATATATAGGGCACTCATTTAATCAAAATAAGTCATAGGAAATAATTTTATTTCTCTGAGATGTGATGACCTGCGCTAAAAGGAAGTAAACAATTTCAGGAATATATGTTGGCTCTTAAACAAAATGTCTTTTAGTCATCAGAAAGATGTGAGATTTCAAGCAACCACATTTATTATCATGGCCAACTCTAATTGGATTCTTGCCAAGATGCGATTGCTGTTATTGAAAAAAATTAGTATGTCATTTCTATTCATTTGACTCATAAATTAAGAATGCTTAGGGTTAACATTTTTATAGAATTTTCTTGGCTTTTGCTCTGTTTCCTATATCCATAACACTTAAAATGATAAAATATAATTGGATGACATTTCCTTTGCAAGTGAGGTTTATACTGAGAAAATCTTTTTAAAAAGATCATAAAATGGAAAGCAACAAATGAACAAGACAAACAAAACAAAAACTCATAGACACAGACAACAGTTTAGTGGTTACCAGAGGGTAAGTGGGGAGGAGGAACAGGGTAAACGGGGTCAAATATATGGTGACAGAAGGAAATTTAACTTTGGGTGGTGAACAAACAATGCAATATATGGATGATGTATTATTGAATCACACACTTGAATCTTCTATAATTGTATTAACCAATGTCACCCCAATAAATTTATAAAAAATATCCTAGTGTGTGAGGAAGTGAAGATGTTTTTCTATCAGCAGAGCAAGGCAATTGATTGCAGATCTCTCTTTTTTATTAGGCAATTTTTCAACAATGTAAACTATTATTTTAAGTGTTATAAGGCAATAAATACCCTTATATACCTGGTATTAGAAAATTAAAGTTCTCTTGATCTCCAGGATTAATGTGAGCAGCACTGATGAGGAAATTTAGAAACCTGGGTATAATCTCACTAGCTATATATTTGACATTCGCTTTAACTTCTCTAGGTCAAGTTTGCTTATGTCTCTAATCAAGAGCCTTGAGCTTCATAATAGCTAAGGTCTCTTACCGGCTACAGCTGAAAAGTTAATGACATCTTGTTTTTTTATCTTTTCTTCAATCACAAAGCCTTTCTATAATATTTGAAAACAACTGTGCAGCTAGGTGAAGTCATATGGGAATTTCAATCCAACAAATATGTTTCGAGCATGAAATTTTGCATAAACAATGCACAGGTGAGTAAAATACGGACATGCTTTCTTCAGGTCTAATATATGAGACCAGTTAAACAACATATGTCACAGTGCCTGGGCATATAAATTTGGGGGGAGAATTAAATTGAGTTTCAAAAATCACTTCCTCTGGGAGGCCTTTCGTGATTGCCACATTAGTCAAGGGCCATACTATATTATGACAATAATAAAAACCGTAATAATAATACTTATTACAAGACATTATTCTAAGCAACTTATATCTACTAATTCATTTACTTTTTAGAAAATCCCTATGAAATTTGTATTATTATCATTAGAGAAAGATAGAAAATGTGAGACTTAAAGCATTTAAGCATTTTCCCAAATTCATACAGTTACTAAGCATCAGAATCAGGATTTTACACCTTATCATTCTTTTCCAAAGTACATTTTACTGTGATTTTTAAAAAACATATTCACTGCTCTCTAGGCTTATAATTCAAGGAAACAGTCATAAAGATGGATTAAAGTAAATTATTTTTGCATGACTGTGGCATAAGAATTAGAAGTTTAAATATCCTATTTGTAAAAATTTAAGTACATAGAAATGTAGGATGTACTATAGAATCACTTTTACCTTTATAAAGTTTGTAAGTTATAGATTTGCTATTCCAATTCTAAAGTACTTTTAATTCAATATCTACCATTTTCATATTTTTAATGAAAATATATCTTTCCTGGATAGGATTCCCAATGATATTCTATTTAAAATGTTTTCTTCCTTGTTAATGCATTTTTACCATGCTCTGTTATTTCAAACAGAAGCTAGTTATTTAGAGTAGTGGACATTTTGTTTTCCTGAGACTTGGAAGTTCATTATAACGGAACCGACGTGTCTATCTACTTCTTTCTTCTGTCCACTGTACCTCCTCTTCCTTAGGGCGATCTTCCGAAAATAGGACAACGAAAGACTTGAATTGTCCTTTGCTGTTGGGTACTTGGGCAATCTGATAAAAATAAAGAAATATTGTTTGGGTGGGCAACATTAGAATACATATTAATTTAATTATTGATGAGAACCTCCTAATGGAAGCCATGCCCACAAGGATAGGGTAGATTAGCCTTGCTACTGAGGGATTTTATCTATGCTCATACGGGCCAGAAAACTCTTCACACACAATTTATGAATTGTTAGATCTGCCCATGAGTAGTTCATACTAAATTAAATAATAATGTACTTTGCTCAACAATTTGTTCCTCGCATGTACAAGAATCTGATTTCCTTCCCCCTGGTAGACGTGGAAGTGCTCCTCCAAAGCCTGGAAATACTGCGGCTCAAATTCTTTTTTCTGTTCTTTGGTTGAATTTAATTGTAAGTCTGTTCCCACCATACATATGCTCATTTCCCCCCTTTTCGAATTTTAGTTCTCTTCTATACCTGTCATACCCAACACGATTCTATGTGTAGATACGCTTTGAAGTATTTGTAGTTTTAAATAATTATACCAAGATTTATTTTGAAAATTTGAGACCTCAATTTAACAAGTGTAAATCAACATTGAGAGAGAAGAAAGCACAGTATTTAAATTCATTTTATTACCTGAGTTATAGCATAGGCTACAATGCAAAATGAAAATATGAAGCACTTCTTTCAAAAATTATTAAGAATGCCAAGTCAATGACAACAGAGTATTTAACCAAGTACAAGGGCTTTCAGAGCTTGAGGCGCAATGTGACTGCACAGAACTCACACCTGTGAGCGCAGCTCTGCCTGAGCATCCCCAGGACGGAAGTCAAGAAAAGAAAAATGCTTTGTGATATTTGATTTTTAGGCGTGAGGTTTAATTGATGTGTACTTTGCATATTCTGTGTTTTATGGAAATCAATCTTTCCTCTCCCTCCACCCACCATTCCCCCTCCTCGCTTCCTTCCTACATCCCTCCTTCCTTTCTTCTTTCCTTCCTTTTTATTTTAACAGATGGTGATCACTAGCAAATGTTTATAAGTTCTCTATGAGAGTACGTTCTTATTAAAAACGAAGCAAATGAGGCAATATGGTCATATAAGAGTAAACGTCATAAGAACTAATTAAAAATGAACACTTTAATTTTGGATATTTTGGAAGATTTACTAGGTTTAAATCTAATGGTTTGCATAATTTGCATTTTCATAGATCTTTATGTATTTCTGCAGGGATTTTTTTTTTTAACTTTGTAAAGGAATGCTATTAGGAACTATTAGGCTTCTTTCTTGATGTGAAATTTTAAATTGCAGTAAAAATTGACCCCAGAAAGGGAAGACAATACTCACAAGATTCTTTTCCTTTTTTTGCAAAAAAAAAAAAAGAAAGAAAAAAAAGAAAAAAATCACACATTTCATTTATCTACTGGTTATAATATTAGATAGTTGATATTATATCTCTACTGGACTATGATAATTTTCTATATGTAGGCAAATAAATCAAGCAACACTTATGACAGAAGAAAGTGCAATTGACAAATTTGAGCTCAGATCTGATGTTTCAGTTTTCAGAACCAATATTAGTAAAAGTTCTTTCGAGGAACTGAGGAACTTCACTGACTTAAACCAGTATGTTAATAATAA
>NW_006432227.1:13009057-13013568 GCF_000325575.1 Pteropus alecto
TAGTATATTATATGTAATTTAGATTATAGTCATGGTTTCTTGATATTTTTATTATACCTGTAAAGGAGTATATCCTGAGAAAATACTTTTTATCCCTCAGAAAATGATTTAATAATCTGTAGGTAATTGAATGAAATTTAGGGCCATATGTACAGAGGGAAAAAAAGCACAAAATGGTTAAGATGACATTTTCTCTTCTTCATGTTGCATTATGGATGAATCAAAATTGTTTTAAATAATGTCAAATGACAGATGCACTGGTAATACTCGAAGATTTAGAAATCATAAGGCAAAGCTTTTTTCTAAGTCTTCAGGTAATGTAATAAATACGAGTATATAAGATTTTGAAACTTAAGAGATTGAAAAAGTTTTCATGAGAATTTATTGCTTTGTAGCAGCTATACAACTGTGCTTAGTTTTACTGTTTACCAGTATATATTTATCTTCTGGGTTTGTGTTTCAAAATGTTTTGTTTGCTCCAAATCATAGCTATTATTAATGAACTATATGAACCCAACACCTGCATTCCGAATTCTCATAGCGTGACTAGAAAGCACTAATTGAAATGGCAGTGAGAAATTTGAGAACTGTGCAAATAAAGTCCATGAATAATGATGATTGTCAAGGAAACATATCGCTGGAAAGCTGTCAAACAAGATGAATGAGCTGAGACTGTTCCCATGTTGAAACAGAAGATCTTATTCTACAACTCGAATTCTAATATTCAACAGCAGTTTAGGCATCAGTGGTTACTACATAAAAGGTGTGAGATATAGACTGTTAACTTCAGCTTCTAGTTGATAGCGCATTAAGTGTGAAGCCTCAGAGACAACAGGACAGTATGCACTGAAGTGGGCCATGGTTTAGCTAACAAAATCACTTTTGTTCATGCTAATAAACACTTATGATAAGAGCGATACTTACAGCTAAGAAGGGTAGAGACTCAGTGGGAGTGGAGCCATTACATATCTGGTTAACTTGATCTTATTCATGCCAATAAAACACTTCCAAAAAAAAAAAGAAAGAAAGAAAGAAAGAAAGAGTAAACACTTATGATAAGAGCGATACTTACAACTAAGAAGGGTAGAGACTCAATGGGAGTGGAGCCATTACATATCTGGTTAGCTTGATCTTATTCATGCCGATAAAACACTTCCAAAAAAAAAAGAAAGAAAGAAAGAAAGAAAGAAAGAAAGAAACAGACTTGTTCCTAGAACAAATAATCCTGAGCAACATGCTTTCTGGAAAAACAACAAGATCTCTGATAATGATCATACTCTTTACGGTTAGTTGGGCATGGTGTTGAGATTTCCACTAGAAGTAATTTATTTTTTTTGAAAATCAAGATACAACCATATCTAGAAGAATCTTTACAAATTTTCCTGGACAAATTTGAAAGCCTTTGGAAAAAGCAATATATTTATCTTTTTCTAATTCAGTGGACACTAGTCTCAGAGAATGGTCAATCTTCCACAAAACATGGATGAAGACAGATAGATTCTCTTATTTGTGGCAAATAAGCTGGTAAAACTACTCAGTCTGGAGCTTTGGGCAGTGGCTTGGGATGGGCACTATATGTAAGGAGAACTTATCGACTGTGGTAGAATGTGGATATAAGTAGCTGAAGAAGTGGAAGAAAAATATAAAATTTAAAAATAGTGTTCTACTTATATGGAATATCTAGAATAGGCAAATACATAGATAGAAAGTAGATTAGAGGTTACCAGGAGCTAAAGGGAGAGGGAATGGGGAGTTATTACTTAGTGGGTAAAGGTTCTTTAGGGTTGATAAAAATTTTGGAAATAGATAATAATGATGGTTTCACAGCATTTTGAATGTAATTAATGCCACTGAATTTTGCACTTAAAATGTGTAAAATGGTATATTTTCTGCTACGTATATTTAACTACAAAAAAAGAAAAATGGAGATAGGAAGAGGATTGAAGACAAATTATGTGTCGTATGTAATTTGGCCCAGGGTCAGTCTGAGTTGATCTCATCTTGAGGTTCTATTCCAAACACCCAAATCAGCAAAAATTGGTTGAGGCTTCTTTTCTTTCTAGGCCTTAGCGATACACAGGTATATCCTGTTCTTGTTTATAGGACTCTCATAGTTACGCAGATTATTAAGGTATATGGAAATAAAAACCCTACAATTTAATGTTTGAAGTATTGCCTTACATTGTAATGTCTACACACATTTAATAGACAAAGAATATAAAATATTTTATATTTAACAAATTTATGCCACTATAAATTAAATGTTTAGTCTAGAAGCAAACCTTACCATTCCTCTGACTTCAACAATTTATATCTTTCCATTTTCATGATTTGTTAAAGTATTTTTATAGGTTATTAAGTGTTTTTACATATCTTACATAATCTGAGGAAATTATTTTTATGTAACATTTCTTTCAGTATTTGATTACTGAAATACTTAGCTCAAGTTCCACCTTATTTTCTGGTCATAGTAAAGATTTTGCATGCCCATGTCTGCATACATATTTCATGTAGACAATTGTAATTCAGAAGAAATTCAATTTGTATGTTATCTACATACAGAAACTGAAATGGCAAATTGAAGTCACTATCTACATAATTTAATATTCACCATGCTTTCACCAAAAATATACAGATATTTGATTTAAAAGTGAAAATCTGAATATCTGTCTTAAGTTTTGTTTAACTTTTTAAATCATTGTTTGGAAAATCACTAAATTCTTGAAACATATTTTTATATGTAATATATTCTAAATTAATCAACATGCTGAATTTGTTGTGTGTTGGGATGAAAAAACAAGAAATAAAATAGAATATAAACATTTTTCTTACCTTTAATACACTAAGTAACATCTATCAGGAAACTTAGCTACGGTTCTAAATTTAATTCAACACATATATACAGAAAAAGTAGATAAAAAAATATCTGCAAGATATTTTAGTAATTAGAAACATCATTTCTTATTGTTTATTGAAATGTTATATGAAACAAATTAAATTCTGTTTACTTTTGAGATGTAAATTCTTTATGACCCATTTAAGTTGTAAAGAAGAGGAAGTTGTGGTAAGAAGCTATTATTGAGTTAATTATTCAGATGATTCAGCCTCTTGAATATTTTTAAAAATACATTGATATATGAGGCAAAAAGATTTTGCCTCTATGCTTGCCTCATTTCCACTTCACTCTAATAAAAACTATAGTTTATTGAGGGTTTTTTTTTTTTTTTACCTTCACCCTTCCCCCTCAGGACTATGTGTAGATGAAAACACGTAAAACAAAATGAACCACTGGCTAAAGCAAAAGGGCATATCTCTAGGCATATGGGAATGATGACTTTTTATCTCAATTTGACCTTGCATTGAAGAGTCCCGAGGCTCATCATGTCTGCATTATTATAGTGTTGCTGCTGGCCAGATTGACAGCCACCTCATTATCCCACAGGGATTCCAGTCTCTGTGAATAAGGAGAGGTTTCCCTGAGGCCCAGTGTGGGGTGACCCCAAGTGGAAAAGAGGAACCTCCATGTGGCCTCTTTTACCTTAGGGGGCGGTGGGGGCTGCTATCTCTTGTATGGGCAAATCTTTCTTTCTGGCATTTGCAGCTGTATCTTTACAAGAAAATACCATAGCAGATACACCCACATTATAAAAGCTCCAGTGAGATGAACGAGATACCGGATATTTTAATCTGCCCTGTTGCTGCTTAAAATTTCAGCTTCAGCGTGATCCAATGAGGATCATTCTCAAATAATTACATTGGGATTATTAAGATATCCTGGAGAATTACTTCAGATAACACTGAAGTACACACACACACACACACACACACACACTCAAATAAAATCCTTATTTACCTTTGAACGTGGTGTTCTGATTCATGGTAATCTAGGCTCCCTGGAACCTTGCCTGAGCTAACACATATCCTAAGTCAGCACCTGTGATGGTTGGTTCTGTGTGTCAACTTGACTGGGTGAAGGGAGGCCTGAAAAGCAGGTAAAATATTATTTCTGTGTGATGCGAGGGTGTCTCAGGAAGAGATTAGAAATTGAATCAATAGACCAAGTAAAGGAGATCATCTTCCTCAATGTGAGCAGGCATCATCCAATCAACTGAGGGCCTGGATAGAATAAAAATGTGGAGAAAAGGTGAATTTTCCAGCTTTGCTCTCAGATTTAGGCACTATTGGCTCTTGGTTTTTTGGACCTCAGATTCTCAGGCCTTTGGATTCAGTCTGAATTATACCCCTGGCTTTCCTGGTCCTCCAACTTGAAGATGAGGGATTTCTCAGCCTCCATAACCACATGAGTCAATTTCTATAATAACTCATCATATATATCTATATATCTATATCTATATTTATATCATCTATATCTACATCTATCATCATCTATTATCTATCTATCTATCATCTATCTATCTATATTCCATTGGTTCTGTTTCTCTAGAGAATCCTGACTATCACAGCACCAAATAACATAAAAGGAAACTACAAATTTTTTTTCAAGTTACTAG
>NW_006432227.1:13013702-13039658 GCF_000325575.1 Pteropus alecto
TTTATTTTATTTTATTTTATTTTATTTTATTTTATTTTATTTTATTTATTTTAATTAGTTTCAAGTATATGGTACATTGGTTAGATTCGTATAGTTTACTAGACAATACCCCTGATTACTCTGTCATCCCTCTGGCTCTATACCTATCTATTACATTAATGCTGACTGCATTCTCATGGCCATCTCTCACCTACTAATTTATATTTCTTTAGCCTGTCACCCCTTTTCCCCAGTCTCCCAACCGCCACCCTTTTGGCAATCACAGAATGGTCCTCTGTATTTGTGAGTCTGATTAAATTTTTCTTTTTACTCTTTAGTTTCTACATATAAAGGAAATCATATGATATTTACCTTTCTTTCTCTGACTTATTTCACTCAGCATAATAACCTCCAGGTCTATCCATGTTGTTGCAAATGGTAGGATTTCATTTTTTTATGGCTAAGCAATATTTCATTGTATATGTGAACCATAACTTCTTTATCCAATCATCTGTTGGTGGGGATTTCGGTTGCTTCCATATCTTATTGTCAATAGTGCTGCTGTGATCATAGGAGTGCATAGATCTTTATGAATTAGTGTTTTGATTTTCTTTGGATAAATACCCAGAAGTGCAATTGCTAGGTCAAAAAGTAGATCCATTTCTAATTTTTTGAGGAACCTCCAGACTGTTTTCCTTGGTGGCCGTACCAATTTGCAATTCCACCAACAATGTGTGAGGGTTCCCTTTTCTCCACACCTTAGCCAACACTTGTTTTTATATTTACTGATGATAGCCATTCTGACAGGTATGAGATGATATCTCTCTGTGGTTTTAATTAGCATTTCTCTGATGATTAGTGACCTTAAGTATCATTTCATATGTCTATTGGTCATCTGTATTTACTCTTTGGAGAAATATCTATTCAGGTCTTCTGTTCATTTTTTAATTGGATTGTTTGGGGTTTTGTTGTTGCTGTTGTTGAGTTGTATGAGTTATTTATGTTTTTTGGATATTTACCCTTTATCAGATGTATCATCTGATATATCTTCTACCATTTAGTAGATAGTCTTTTCTATGAGTTATTTATGTTTTTTGGATATTTACCCTTTATCAGATGTATCATCTGATATATCTTCTACCATTTAGTAGATAGTCTTTTCATTTTGTTGATGGTTTCCTTTGCTGTGCAAAAACTTTTTAGTTTAATGTTGTCCCATTTATTTATTTTTCTGTTTCTCTTGCCCAAGGAAATAAGTTTGAAAAGAAATTACAGTATCAGAGAGTTTACTGCCTATGTTTTCTTCAAGAAGTTTTATGGTTTTGAGTCTTACATTTAAGTCTTTAATCCATTTTGAATCTATTCTTGTATATGGTATAAGGAGGTGGTCAAGTTTCTTTTTTTTTCTTTTTTGCATGTATCTGTCCAATTTTCCCAACACCATTTATTGAAGAGACTGTCTTTACTCTGCTGTATATTCTTGCCTCCTTTGTCATATATTAAATGAGCATTTAGATGTGGATTTATTTTTAGGCTCTCTATTCTGTTCCATGGACAATGTATCTGTTTTTATGCCAGCACCATACTGTTTTGATTACTGTAGACTTGTAGTATAGTTTAACATCAGGTAGTGTGATACCTCCAACTTTGTTCTTCTTTCTCAAGATTGCCATGGCTATTCAGGGTCTTTTATGGTTCCAAATACATTTTAGGATTATTTGTTCTAGTTCTCTGGAAAATGCCATTGGTATTTTGATAGGGATTGCACTGAACCTATAGATTGCTTTGGGTAGTGTTACCATTTTAATGATGTTGTTTCTGACGAGGGCTCTTTTTTGGCTTATAGATGCTCACCTTCTTACTGTGTACTTAGGTGGGCTTTCCCTGGTCTCTCACATTTCAGGGTCTATGCCTTCACAAGGAAATTGTAACTCCCTTGAGAGAAGCACTCATAACACAATATTTTCTCACACCTCGAAATGCTTAAAAGAGAGCTACATATGAATTTCTAGTTAGAAGATTTCAAATATCAAAAAGAGAAGAGATAAATACTTGTGAGGATGTGGAAAAAAGGGATGTGGAGAAAAGAGAACCCTCGGATGCTCTTAGTTAGACTATAAACTGGTATAGTCACTATGGAATACAGCATGGGGCTTCCTCAAACACTGAAAATAGAACTACCACCCGATCCAGCAATTTGACCTCTTGATACATATCCAAAGAAAAAAAAATCATTACCTCAAAAAGGTATTTGTATTTTCATATTCATTGCATTATTATTCACAATAGCCAAGGTATGAAACAACCTATGTGTCTGTGGATGGACAAATTAATCAAGAATGTGTGGTATATATCAACAATGAAATATTTTTAAACCTCAAAGAAAAAAAAAGGAAATCCTGCCATTTGGGACAAAATAGATGAATCTTGAAAACATTATGTTGAGTAAAATGAATCAGAGAACAAATACTGTATGGTATTACTTACATGTCTATTCTATAAAAGCCAAACTCATAGAAACAGAGAATAGAATGGCATTTGTCAGGGGCTGGGGAATGGGGAAAATAGGGAGAGGCTGTAAAGGACACAAACTTTCAGTTATATATAAGCAATGTTTGAGGGCCTAATGTATAAAATAGTGACCATGGTGGGTAATGGCATGTTGTATAATTGAAATTCGCTAAAACTTAAGTGTTCTCACAAAAAAAAAAAGAAAAAAAAAAAGGAAAAATAAGGTCAGTATGTGAGCTGATGGATGTTTTAAGTAACTCAATAATGGGAATCCTTGACGATCCTTACATATATCAAATCATCATGTTTTTTACTTTAAATATATTACAGTTTTATTTGTTAATTATACCTCAATAAAGCTAAAACAAAGAATTAGGGTCTTTCATTATTTAAAATATCAATCAAAGGCATGTGATAAAAATGTTACTACTTTTACCACCTGTCCAGAAAAATACAACTTTTAAACTCTTATCCTTTTGGAACTCAGCATGTTGATCTTTGAAAGTGAAAACAGAGTAATCGAATGATTTTTTTTTCATTGGAGAGGGAATGACAAAAGTCGATGAGTAAAACCCTTCCTTTCCAGACTTTTTTGACTTTGACTTTGTAGCTAGCCTCTGTTTCCCAACCTTTATAAAACCACTCAAACAACACTTGGGATGGGCATTCGGAGATTGCTGAGGATGGAGGACACTTGTATTGTCATGCTCATCATATAAGTCATCCCATATTGAACCACGCAATAGCCTTATTTTCTCCTATTAAACTTTCTGGAAGACAAACCAAAATGAAACAAAAACAATTTTCCCCCCAAATTTTGGTTAGAACTCTTTCTTAAATGAATCAGTTGTTTTTAATGGTATAGTGGATAATTCTGGTAAAAGAAATTGCTATATTCTTCTTAGAGGACTTGGGTTTTCCAATGCTTCTCAGTATACAGGAGGTAGTTGTTTGAAATAGAAGTGATCAGGCCATGTAGGTCCTTTCCTGAGACAGAGTGTGGAATTATTTATAGAAACAAGTCTTGATTTCTGGTTTCCTATGAATTATTTCCTGCTATTTAAAAGAAAAGTAAAAATAAATTTTGCATCGAGTTTATATTCCAGAAATTTAATTATTAAAATATTTAAATAAAAACTATTTGAATAATGTCATTAACTACAAAATTAATATAGTGATTTTATGTGTTTGATTAAATTTATTAATGTAATGCTATCTTTTTGAAATTTAATTTCCTTTTGCTTATGAAGTTAAAACTAAGTATGCTACATATTAGCAACTATTATTTCATTTAACAAAATGGAAAAACCCTCATAAATACGATTAAAAATAATTCTTACAAAGCCACGCAGGTCAAAAAATATTTGCCCAAATTTAGTAGTGTCCATTTTCCTTTGAACTGGTAATAAAACATAACATTTGAAATTAACATTACAGTAATAAAGAAAACTAATCAATAAACATTTCTATTCTGTGTTAAAAAATAGATTTAGCTTTGTCTAAAGGTTTTTAATATTCTATGCAAAGAAAAATGGTCTGGTTTAGTTTTTATGCTTATATTTTCCAAGACCTCAATATGCCTTTATTTTTTTTTCTTAAAAAGAAGACAGTAAATGCAAAATATTGACTTTAAATGCAAAAGTTATCTTTAATGTTACAGAAGGAAGTTGGTGGAATAATTTGCCACAGATTCTTTAATTAAGGCCATTAAAACTGAGAAAGTACAGGTCCTATCATTCATGAATTCATTTTAAGAATTTACAACAAAAGGGAATGAGCAGGTAGTTCATTAAATTCAATCTTATATATCAATTTGCAGTCAAAGTATAGACATAATGCCTTTGCCAACATGTAACACCAGTCATAGTGAGTATTTCATCTTTATGTTTATATTCTAATTGCACTATTTAAAACTTAGGAGACTGAAAATTAAAATATAAAAATTTGCATAGTTGGACAATTCCAGAAGCTAAAATCTAATTTTATTAAAATCTTTCTGGAAATGGGCTGTGAATGTCATTCTGTCATATACCTGGAGAGTTTTACTGACCCTCAGCTGGTGCTTTCTTTGCTTTGGGTACCAACATCATATGCACTTACAAGTATAGGAGATGAAGATAACAGATCTATCTTCATGTATTTGTACCTTTCAAACCTACTAATACTAAAAATTCCTGGGAATCTTGGAATTTCCCTGTAATGGCAATGGAAGTCCTAGATCCACTTGGCAACAGGCTCGTAAGATAGCAGCAGGTCTGCAATGCAGAAACTGATCTGCAAAGGCGCATAATGATGAATGCTCACTTGAACGTTCTGGAACTTAGGGAAGAATTCTTTTATTTGTTTTACTCAAAGGCTCTATACGTTCTTTGACATTCTCCCAATTATTCTCATAAATCAAAGACCCAGAGTAGTCCAAGATATTCCATTTAATCTGACATATAATTCCCCAAGATGATGAGATGAGGTAGCATTTTTTGTATCCACTTGGAGCAAGTGTTCCCATTGTCAATTCAGAGGTATAATCCTTCTAAACATTTTCAATAGTCTCTGGCCCTCATAATGAATCGTTTCAGTGTTTTGCTTCTATAGCTGCTTTGTAAAAGTCAGAGTCAATAATCTTGGGAGTCACTCTCCTTTGCCAGGCTTTCTTCTACCCCAAGGGACTATAAGTAGCCCATTTTCTTCTAGTTGGCTCTGCTAAATCCTTCATTCTGGTCATTAAGGTAAGAGCTTATATCTAGGTAGGTGATTCCTGAGATTGAGCAGGCAAGTAGATAACCTGGGCACAGATTACATCATATGAATATTTATACCGGGGTGAGCTTAATAGGAACAGATCTTTTCCCATAGCTTTATGGCTTCACTTGTCATCAAACTCCCAAGAATATAGGAACTTGAAATATTCGTTAATCAGACATCAAGGAGACTGGAGCATAAAACAGGTTCCTACTGTGACGTAAATTATTAAGATCTTTTTTAATTACTCGAAGATGTTTTTACGTTGTCATTTTCTTCTCTAACAATTACATTCAAGTCACAGAGAGATGTGAACACGAAGAACAATTTTGTTAAAATCATCGTGCTGTAATGAATCATGACTGCATGTACTGTAATCACCAGCTAACTGTAAGAAATTTCAGTATCTGGTGAAGTGACACTTCACTTCCTACACGCTGACTGACTCCTCTAAACGGGAGCGTTTGCTTAACCACTTATGCCCCTGGTGTTTCTTATTCCACACTCTTAAATGGTAACAGAATTGTTTTTGCCCTTTCAAAATGAATTTTTTCCTTTTCATGTGTCAGATTACATAGTACATGAAATAAATATGGGGCAAAATTATGATCTAAAAGATGAATGTTCTAATTAAATTTTACATGTTTGTGGCACAAGTTTCAAGAAGCAACTGGCATAAAATGACATATTCTAAAAATAAAGCATGAGCTAACGTTCTCTCTCCTGCGAAGATTTGCATGAAACTGCATATGATTGAGAATGACCTTTAAATGAGGAGTAATGGTCTCAATCAGTGTACTGCAGGCTCTGCATATGAATCTAGGTCCTGAATGATGTTTAAAAATCACAATATGTTTGATTTCCATTCTTGTCTGGCACTTTCTCAGATTTCAGAAATCATCTTCAAGCATTAGCTTCCCTTTAAAATCCTTAGACTAGAAAAAAAAAACTTCTCAATTAATCATTGTAATTTATTATTTTAAACTATTTAACAAAAATATAAAATCAATGTTTTTCTCGTTATCATTTTTTTTTTTGACATTTACAAATTTTATCATACTTGGCTTGCCACTGGGTGAATATTCCACATCAATTTTAAAAAAGTAAATAATATGAATATATTGGTGTAGAAGTAGAAGTTTAAAACTGAAATTTATGTTTGTTTTTGATAAAGTGGTAGAATATTCCCATCTTAACCTAAAAAAACAGAATCCCTAAGGAATTAATTGTCTTGTCCCAGTTAACTGTTATAGTCAACAGACTTCGGATTTCTGGTCAAAAATCCATGGAAGCCCAAGATTTAAGGTCAGAAGTACTGTAATTTAATCCTCTATTCCTACTACTGATAATGGACATATAACATTTAAAGCATTCTAGAATATAGCTTATTTCTTCTATGCCATGATAGTCTTACAGCTAGAACTCAACCTACTAGAAACTGTATCACTCTCTCTAGTACTGTCATTTATGTATTAGGGTTTGCATTTTCTTTGCTATGATTTCTTTGCATTAAGTTTTTGGATATATTCCAAAGTATTTTTCATATAAAGTGTTTGATTTCTATACAAACCACTTCCTTTTTTTTGTTATATTTTTAAACAGGGTTTCATTTTAACTATTATGGAATTATACAACTGGAATCATATAATATTTAATTTTTTACTTAAAATTAGGCTTTCACAATCCATCCAAGTTGTTTCCCATAGCTAGGATCCATTCATCATTGTGGCCATACAATATTACATCATAGGGGTATACCTTAAATTATTCCTTTTATTTTTATGAACATCTAGGTTGGTTCTTGTTGATGATATGATTAAAAAGATACTCTGAAATCATTAATACATATCTCCTTGTGTACATTTTTATACTTTGCCAGCAAAAAATGTGATTGGAATAATGATATTGAATTCCACAATATCGACATTCTACTGAATATGAACAACTGGATTGTTTCTAATTTTGGTCGTTACAATTAGTGATACTCATCATTTTTGTACTTGCCTGTCATTGAACAACTATGTGCATTTCTGTTGAGTTTGTATATAGGAGTGCTAGGACATTATACATGAATATGTTTGTCTTTAGTAGTTACTGTCCATGATTTTTCTTCCAAAATGATTGTACCTGTTTGCCGTCTCATCTATAGAGTATGTGAATTCTTATGTAACATCCGAGCCAACATTTCGTGTTGTCTGTCATTTTCACTTTATCCGTTCTGGTGTGTGCGCATTTGTACCCCATCCTGGATTCTAATGTAACTTTCTTTGATTAATGAAAAAAATTGCTTTTTAAAAGCTACTTATTTATTTATTAAATTTATTGGGCTGACATTGGTTTATAAAATCACATAGGTTTCAAGTGTGCAATTCTATAATACGTCATCTGTATATTGTATTGTGTGTGTACCACACAAATTCAAATCTTTTGTTTGACCCCTTTATCCTTATTTGCCTCTCCCCTCTCCACTTTCTCTCTGGGAACCACCAAACTGTTTTCTGTGTCTATGAGTTTTCGTTTGTCTTGTTCGTTTGTTGCTTTCAGTTTTATATCCCACATATGAGTGAGATCATATGGATCTCAACTTTTTCTGTCTGACTTATTTCTCTTAGTGTGATGATAATCTCAATAGATATATGCATCATTTTGAATTATCTGTATTTTAAGGGGTCTATTTATTATTCTTGCCCGCTCCTCTTTTGTGTTGTCTTTTTTTTTTTTACTTAATGGTTTGTGCAATATTAAATTATATTTTAAATATAAACTTTTTGTTACTTATGTGTGTTGCAAATAACTTCTCATCCCATGACTTTCAATTCTCCCTTTTTAATGGTCTTTTGATGACTTTTTATAAACTTTAAAGAAATTTTAAATTTCCCGTTTGATAGGAAATATCAAATAATGAAAAGATTATGTATTATAACAGAGTAGTCAAGTGTCCTTTTTTTCACATTGTTACTATATATATGTATAAAACCTATTTGTATATATATATTATCTATCTATCTATCTATCTATCTATCTATCTATCTATCTATCTATCTATCTATCCATCTATCCATCCTTCAATAACAACTGTGTAGCCTGAATGTGCAATCCCATCTTTACTTAAAAGCTCTCCATACCATGTCATTTTCTTCCAATTCTTAAAACTATAACTTTATAGTTTAATTAGTTCTAGCAAATATTGAGTTGGGTTTAACAAATGCCTGATATCAAGAACACATTTTGCTCCTGGGAAAGTTCTTAGTCATTAGTCTACATATCTCTTAAATATTAGAGCTAGGGAGAAAAATCTACCATACTAAAGGCATGGATTTTTGCTGAAAAATAGGTTTAAATAGTATATGTATGTCTTGAATGTACAATGATACCAGTAGAAACTATGACAAAATTAAAACTGTAATATTGTTATAAAAGTAAGTACATGGATAAGATTCATGATATGGAGAGTAAAATGAAAACGATAATAAAATATAACTGTACCAGATGCAAATTTAAGCCATGAAAAAGTCATTTTTCAGAAAGCAAGTGGCTATTTAAGTACATTTAAGGAAGTCATCTTCTTCTCAACAGAACATTGAAATAATTATTTTAACCTCCCTTGGAGAAACAGCTTATTTCCAGACTCATATAGTTGGTAAAGAACACAGCTGTAGTTTTCTTTTTTCCTGAGATAGCATCATGGCAGACAAATGAAAGGAAGCCAGCGATGTCCAGTACTAGACCAAGGCTGCACAGGGGAGTTCAAGATTCAGGAATTCTAATCACCGATGAGTGACTGCTTTTGTGATCTTCGACTTGTCACTTTTGTCTTTTTTAATCTTTTATCCTAAATTATTCAGGATTCTAATCACACTTGCCTATTTCATTGTAGCAGTAGAAGATTAATTGCCAAATGTCTACTCGGAGCTCTGGGGATGGTGGGGGGAAGTTAATGAAAAAGAGCTGCCAAAAATGTTGCACAGTCAATTTTTCCAAATATCAGAATATCTAGTAGGCTTTTCCATACATTTTCATCTGTCAGAATCTTACTCATCTTCCAAGGCTATAGAAGATGTGATTTTTAGCTTTTTTTTTTTTTTTTGGTGACGTTTTCCCTTGTCTTCAGTCAAAATAAATATCTTCTCCTTAATATGCTCCCTAAAACTTTGTTTTCACCTTTGTTGCAAAATTGCTCACAGTCCTTTTGTACCACAGTTGTGTATGTGTCTGCCTGCTAACATTTTATTTCCATTTAAAATATACCTTGAAGGTTTGCTATTGCACAAACGAGAAATACCAAAACATTCAAGCATGTAGGAGAACTCTAGTTTAATTTATTATTGTATAAATCTCATAAGCTTAATAAATGAAGGCGTCTCTTGTTATAACGTTATCAAAAATACATCTCTAACCTAAGTATATACCAAAATGGAGTGAGCTAAGTTGAGGAAAATATCCAGCAGAAAACAAACAAACAAACAAAAAATAAAGGTGAAATAAGAGCAGCCTTCATTTGTGATTGAGGTGACAAAAATGGCCTCTTGTAGACATTACTTCGGGAGTGATGATATTCCACTAAATCCATTCTTTATATCATTACTTATCCTAGCAGGATTGAGTTTAGCAAAAATAACAAATGGGGAAAATTAGATCTGTAAAATATTCAAATAAGTATGTGTAAATGACAATTCATAGTCATATCCAGAACTTATTCAGCTCCATTATAATAAAGATAATTTATATGAGAGATAGTGTTTATCCTCCCTAATGTTAACGGTTGCTGCCCTACCAAATCTCTATTTTAGACCATGGAAATTTCTTTTGCTCTAAATAAGTTTTTTCCAAATCTACATAAATCTTTTACCTTGTTCAGGAGTATTTCTTGATATGGTAAGAGATTATTGAATGTTGGATGGTGATGGAATATTACTTCTATTAAAGTATAGGTTTCCTTTATTACTCTTGTAGAGTAAGAAGGCTGTAAGCAAGAAAATTAATAACTCTCAAAAGTGCTTCTCTTAAATGCTCATATTTAGGCATCAGGTTTTAAATGCCATATCTTTTGTTCAACATCAATGTCTTAACATTGTAAATCAATTGAATAAATTTATTCTGCATAAGAATAAAAGAAATTCAAAGTAAGATACAGATATTACATTAAACACAGCACTGTGATCAAAAATTAAGAATATTAAGAATGTATTTAAAATACAATATTTAAAAGACATAAAATTGGTAATTATGTATTTTTATATATAGTTATTGGCACAGAATTCCCTACCTACATGGAGAAAAGCAAATAAAGAACTTATCTTTATTCATATAACTCTCAAGGAAAATTTCACAATTAGTGGAATTAACATTTTATTTGCTTTATTTAGAGTTAATGCTTTATTAGTTTTATACAATATTGTATCTTACAGTTAGTAGATTCATAGTCTTAATAGTTTCATGAAATAGTCTACCAGTGAATATTTCTTCCTTTACTTTTGATTTTAAAAAATGATTATATGGGTTTTCATTTAAAGCTCATAATAAGACAAGTTTCGGCTTACTGGGTTTATATTTGCCTGAATAAATCAAATAAAAGTTAATAATTATTTATATAACGCAACAAAAATCTTATAATTGGTAAATAATCAGTAAGGATAGCAATCTTTTATAAGTCTATTTTCACATCTACATTCTACATTGATCATTCCTACTTTTCTGGACTGGTTAATTGGCATTTAAAAAATGTCATTCGGCTATTGTTTGTTATTTTATGTACATAAAATAAGCACTTACTGTAGAGCACAGGTTTTTTTTGAGGGGAGGTTGTGCAAAGAGGTGGGGAGGTAGTGTTTAGATAGCATTTGAGCATCTTATTTAGCCTTCATCACAAAGAGTCTCACCCTTTCTCCTGAGTGCGTCTATATTTCACAAGGCACCACCACCATTATTCCTGCACCCTCTCACTTTTCTGCCTCTAAGGTGCTCTTTCCTCTGCCTCTTATTCTAATACTCACATCTCTTTGTTTATATCAATTTGGGCATAAGCCTGTGACTCCAATACTATCTCATCCATTCTGTTCCTCTGTATATAAAATATTCACAACTATGCATTGTTAATTTTTCTCATGGTGCTGCTGCTATATCATCTCCTTAGTCACCACTCTTCTAATATATACACGAACCCAAATTGTCCCGATCTATCTCCTTCTCTTTGTAATCAACACAACCATTTTCCTTTGTCATGGAAATTCAACTTTCTTTTACGTCCTTATCCATAGTAGAGCCAGGGTGGTCAGTTCTCTGCCTGTCACTGTCAAACCAAGTTAAGAAACCATGCAAAGATGAACCACTTAGACTCAGGTTAATTCTGATTTGCCATCCTAGACATCTATTTCAGTTTTTAAGTATATGTGCATGTAGTATGTGTGTGGGGGGTGGAGGAAGGTGGATGGGTGGCTGTGCCCATGCTGATGTTGGTAAAACCTTATCTGAGAGAGGCACACAATGATTTTAATGACTATACACATATGTATGTGTACATGTGTATCTAGAATGATCAGGGGTAGAATACATTCTAGTAAATACAGGAATACGAGACCTTAATACAAAAAAATTAACATAAGTTAATTATTTTAGAAAAAAATCAGATCAATTGTAAGTCAAGTATATCCTCTAGAAATTATTAAATTGTTGTATGAAAGACATCTCTAGTAAAATGAGTTTGTAAAAACTGAGTTAAACAAATTATGCATAATATATTTAGATACCATTATGGCTTAGTTTCTCAAAACCTTCAGTATAATAGTGTGACTGATTCGCCAAGGCAAGATACAGAATTGTGTATTTATAAAGTTTATTTGCTCATGGGATCCTATTCTTTGGAAAATATTCCATAGGATTTAAGTCCCTTAATATACACGTTTTGGAGCCCTAGTTCATTTAATTAGTTTCAAAAGATAACCATTCATATAAATTACAAATGCTGTTTCATTTCTAACAATGTGACCTCTCTTCATTGCACAACTTCAGGACAAGAGTGTAGCCTTTTACCTTTAATTTTAGTCTTTTCTGTCCATTGCCCTTGAAAAGAAAAATATAGGAATATAAGGAAAAGATAGGTTGTAAAGTTTGATTTGGAAGAACCATTTTTATTATAATGAACTAAGCTAAAAACTATATACATGCCAGCCATGGTTGAAATACTAGACAGAAATGATACATCAGGGTCTGAATTTACTGCTAAAATAGAGAGTATAAAATTCACCATAAATCCTGCAATCTAACTTTAATCTCAAGCATATTGACCTCTGTTGTCTTAACATAAAAGATTTTGTTGTAAATCTTAGGTAAAGTCATTTTTTACTTTAAGCATATATTCATGGAAAATTCACCTTATTGTCAATGTCAGCCTTATTCAATTTAAACTCGTTTTCCAGTTAAATGGCTTATTTCCTTTGTCAACAGTGACAAAGGCAAATAACAGAAAATAAGTCTTGAGAGAGATGTTTCATGTGAATATAAATGAACATGTATAAAGCAAAAGCAAACTGTATGACTTTCATAGGTTAAATGGATTTGAAGCAAGTACTGAAAAGTAAAACCAAAATAATTTTGAAGAAAAGGAAAAGAACCGATGAGATGGTAAAATATATTTGCAATAATTAGTTTTATTTTTGAAAATGATATTATGTTATCACCAAAAGAAATTTTTATAGATATTAAAATAAAATTAATTTTATCTTTCTTTTTTCTTTATTAAATACCAAAAATTATATTCATTCTGAGGTATATTTCCATTAAATTGTGAGAATATGTATTTATCGATACCTGTACTTTGATTTTATTTTGACTATAATTATGAATTTTTGTGCTGATGAATTAACTTTCAATACTGAAACTCTGCAAATACTAGTTGGTTCTCATTGAGATCGAACTCATGACCTTGGTCTTATTAGACAATGTTTTCTATATTCAAATAATTTATATTTATTTGGTTATTTAATTACTATTCATTCATTTATTCACCCACATTTGTTAAATATGGATTATATGCCAATCAATGAAGACAGACAAGTTTTCCTCTCAAATGTAGATTACTTTTGATTGCATGTGAAAGTCTTTAGCGATAAACAAACAAAATGTGAACTATAAATTACTGCTCTGTAGCCAATGAAAACAAAGCAAGAGACTAGAGCTTGACTGAGTGGCTATGTTAGACTGCAGAGGTCAGGTAAACAACCCTGAGGCAGTGATTCAAATACAGGAAGGTGCCAGCCCATGAGGACATAAGGGGGAAATGCCTTGTACATGGAAGGAAGAGCTAAGGCAGGATTGAGTTTATATTTTTAAAGAATATTAAAAAGACCTATTTGCTCTTAAAACTGTGAGTCAGGGTAAGATCATATGGGGTAAGATTGGAGCTATAGCTGGGACCAATTTAGGTAGAGATTGGTAAATTTGAGTAAAAGTTTAGAAATTATTCCAAATCCCACAGGGAACCACCGCATCATCTTTACTCAGATATAGAACCTGGCTTGGCTGCGTCTACTCTGTAACACTGTTGTTCAAATATAGTCGCCAAGTTTGACTTTCATCAAAATATCTCAAACTGTACTTATGAGAATCACCTGTAGTGTCTTCTGGTATTTTCTCCTCTCGTTATGAATTACCATGATAATTGATATATGTTTAGCATTTTACATTTCCTGCATGTTTCGCTATACTTCGCATATATTTTCACATATATTCGCATATATTTCGCATATATTTTCGCATTGCATATATTTTCACATATATTCGCATATATTTCACATATATTTTCGCATATATGTTTAGCATTTTATTTATTAAACATATATTTTCGCATATATGTTTAGCATTTTACATTTCCTGCATGTTTCGCTATATTTCGCATATATTTTCGCATATATTCGCATATATCGCTTCGTATGATCTTTGTAACATCCCTACACAGAATGTTCAGACCTAATACATACAGCATCGTTTGACAATGGGGACTCTGCTTTCAAGTTTTGCCACTTAGTAATCGTGTAACTGATTACTTAACCTTTCTGTGTTGCTTATACTTCATCTATATAAAATTATTATTATTTTCATTTTGTTTTGTTTTAGCACTCCTTGAGTTCTTAGGCATGCCCCTGGCGCCTTCTAATCATATTAGCTATTATCGCAATGTACGGCAGAGGTCTTTCCAAAACTGTGGTTTTGCTCATCTGTTACTACAGGTAAATGGTGCTTTGACCTCTCAGGGACTTGGTTGCTTCTTGAAATGATATAAATACCTCCCACATGGTGTCGTGAGAATTTAGTGACATCCTTAAAATACATTCCTAACGGGGTAATTGCAGTTCCTAGAAATAATTTTGGTTACTCTTTTTCCCGTATTAAAATGCAGGAGCTATATTTAAGGAGAGTTAATGAATTCTCAGACTCATCCATGAGTAAGAGGTAAGTTCCCCCAGCACTTCAGATTCAACTTGCATGGTTCCCTTGGGTGACAGGGCACAGCGTCACTGTCAGTACTGTCAGCGATGCATTAGGACAGGGTATGGGAAGTGGAGTACATCTTTGAGAAAGTGACCAATCTGAATAAATTAGACTACAATAAATTTTATTCTCTATTAACATTTATTGTTATTTTAGGATTCCCCCCGCCGCCATTTTTTAGCATATTCACTAGGTACAAGAGTAAAACACATTGAAAAATATCAATATCTATGGTGGTTGATTTTTATTAGAAGGCAGAGGATGTATAATTATCAGAGAGGCTCTCGGATGCTCTAACATAAAGTCTCTCTCAAATAATCAACATATTCTTACTGTATGGATACAAATAGTTTCTTTTTTGTTTGTTTAGCTTTACTTGGGATTTCGACTGGCATTTAATTTGCTTTCAAGTTAAATACAGAGTTGATTTTTAATAAATGTAATCAATTCTTTCTAATGAAATTATGTTGTTTATTCATGGCAACTTAAAGAAAATGAAGAAACCATGGGCCTAGTAATTATGTGATATTAGTTTGAGGATATTACAAAAAACTTGCCTCCAGGCATACCTAAAGGTGCACTCCCGGCTCTCCCGTGATAGAGCTGTAGGAAGTCGTCATTACATTTTAATTTATTTCCTTATACTCTTATTGTGCTGACCTTTGCCAGTTGGCTTTCAGACCCAGTCTTCTCTCTTAACCAACTATTTTCTTACCAATTAACCAATGACAGGCACGAGGAACATTTTGAAAGAGCAGAGATGAGAGAATCACCCTTCTCTTTTTCCATTTCAGAGGGTATTTCTAGAAGTAACTGGATCTTGTCTGTGGTTATTTCTACCTAAATCCCTGGATCCACGGTTCGGGCAACCACCTCCTCCCCATAGCTGGCAGGAGATTTATGCTATTGCTCATTTCTAGATTGCCTCACCATCTGCTCTTTACCCTTTCAGCTTTTTAAGTCCTTTGTAACTATTTCACTCCGCTAAATTATCTGACCTGGGCTCTGTTTTTTTTCTGACTGTTACACTGACTTACTACCTAAAACCTCAGAGTTAATATTGTGTCACGTCTTTGTATTTGGCATGATACAAGCCTAAAACCATACTGGTTTGAAATATTTATATTTTGGACAAAAAAAATACACCTTTCCAATTATTGGCCAACATTTCACAAGTTGAACTCACAGCACACGATTGTCAAGTTAAAATAAGCATAAAAGTGCCTTTGCTTTTAAAGATAGATGGAAATTAGTTTCTTTACTTTGTTCTGCAAGAATCTAAGTTCACTTGAGTTTGCATTGTTGTTTTCACTAGCTTCTTTAAGGTGCTTCATCTGGTATTCTTTAACAGACAAAAGACGTTGAATTCAATGTTCTTAGAAGACTAAAAATCTGTCTACTAAATATGAAGGAACAAGATTATCTTCCAGAAGATCAATTCGATCTGAATCTCTTTCTTATATATAGAGGCAAAAAAGCTATGTACCAATGAATGACGGTCCTGTTACTCATCTCAGAGCTTTATGACTGATGACAATAAAGAAAACCTTAACCTAAGTCTTCAGGAGAGGCTAAACTAGTCACTTACTCTAATCAACAAGGTAGGAAGTTATGCAAAACTCTCTAAATTACAGAACTAAATGTTTTGATGCTTTAAGTAATAACCTTTTAGTTTTCCAGAAATATCATCTGACAAATATTCTTTTCTTAGAAAAAATTAATAGCTTGCATTTATTATGTGTTGGTTATGCAGTGGACAATGTAATAAGCATGACAATGCATTTTAAACATCTCAACTTATTACCCATGTTACGGATGAGAAAATGAAGCTCATAGTTAAGTGACTTGCTCAAGTTCACCTAGCTGGCAAGTGGCAGGCTCACCCCAGATACCATGCTTTTATCTTCTCCAATGTCTTCCCTCTCAATGTCCTGTTAAGTTGTCTGAAGCAGTGGTCCCCAACCTTTTTGGCACCAGGGGACCCATACTTCTCTGAGAATCTAATGCCCAATGATCTGAGGCAGAGCTGGGGTGGTGACGCTAGGGCTGGGGAGTGGCTGCAAATACAGACGAAGCTTTGCTGGCCTCCTACTGTGTGGCTCGGTTCTTAACAAGCCACTGACCAGTACCAGTCTACAGCTTGGAGGCTGGGGACACCTGGTTTAGAGGCACTGCTAATGATGAAAAAATTCAGCTCATGCTAAGTACCAGGAAAGGAAGTGTTCAAGACTTATTTGGGGTTAGCCTCCAACCTCTTGTGCCTCTATGATCATGAACAGACAGCCTTAGCATGGATAATTGTCTCCATCATTATTGGTTTGCCTATTTATTTGTACATATAGATGAGTATTAGATTCACTCAGAGTAATTTTTCCTATACAATTTCCCATACACCTCCCTTAGCTTATGGGATCCTTTGGCTTTATGGGATTAAAGTGCCCAGTGTAAGGACCAGGAATCTGTATTTTTAAAATATTCATTATATGTTGTCAAAAGTTAGATCTACTACAGTGCGCTTTGAGGTCCCCAAGGGGCAGACTGTGTCTAACACTGCCTCGGTATAAAATCTTTCAGTAAATGCTTATTGAATGAGAAGTGAGCAGTTCATCAGGATATATTCAAGGATTTGGCACCATGATAGATGAGGCAGGAAAGATAATTCTATAACTACTGTCTTTAGGAACCCATCTCAGCTCTAGCAAAGAGGATCCATTCAAAGCTCTCATATGGAAACATCAATAGCATCTTGTATAATTTGTCAAATATTTCCAAGAACATAGAGGAAAAACCATCAAGGTAGGAGGAAATTTCATGACCTAAGAGTGAATTAGGAAAAAAAAGCTGACATCAGTGGATAAGAAAATGGGTAAATGCTACTACAGGGAGAGAATGGACAGAAAAGATGACCAAAGGCTAAGGCAGGGAGGGACTACATACATGTCGAGAGAGGAGAACCCAGGTCAGCAGGGGCTGGTTACGCATCTGTCTGTGAACTCTAAGCTCTGCTTATGGATTCATTTAATTCTGTGGATGTGGCAAGGGCCTCTGCTAACATCATTAAGTTCTAGAGGTGCATGAAAACAGATAATCAGCAATAGTTCCAAGGAAGCTGATTTAAGAGACAATTTAGGAGAATTAGAAATCTTTGTACTCAGAATGTGCTTCAATAGCCTTTATTAAACAATGCTCTGAATTTATCAATGATTTTCTAAATACAAAACAGACGTTCTGTGCTTCTATTTGGTTCTGTCCCTGAATTACATATAATAAAATTGTTTAAAGACAGTGTCAGCTGGGGGTCATGGAGTTAGAGAAAGTTCTATTTCTCCAATATTCATTCTGTGAGCTTCAAATAATAGAGATTCAGTGGAGTTTCAATTCTTCCCTGAAGGTTCAATGTACTTATTTATATGTTATCCACATTAGTGTAAATTGAGCTTTCTATTTTATGGTTCTATGAGATTGGATCCTTTAACAGAGAAAACATATAAATTTATAAGGAAAATATCAAAACTGGCAAATGGTGCTTTTCTACCCTCTCATTGTGCATGTTGCAGATTAATCTGAAATTCCTGCATTTACGAAATTATGACTTTAACTCAGAATTAAATTGTTGGAAGTGACAGCATAGTTAACAATGACTCAACTACAATTTATTTTATAGGAGAAACATTTAGATATTTTAAAAAGCATTCCCCATGACAGTGGTTATCCTAAATCTAACCAAAGTCAGATGAAGTCCTTTCTAACTAGAGAGAATGCTCTGTTTTCTTTATGTTCCTGGATATGAAGTATTCATTCATCAGTTCTTGAATTCGAGAAAATTCCTTTAGTACAGCATCATCTGAACATTCAATCTGAGAACTCACCGATGCAATTAGTTTGACCTTCATGATTGGTGTCCAGATGGTTGCTCTCTGACTCTATTCATCCTCTGATTCATCTCAAATTAGTATGTGTTTTCTCAGGTCGTTTTTCCCTCTCTGCCATTATATATACAATAGGAAAAATTTTAAATTCTCGATTAAGTTGAATAAAATTTTAAAATAGACTACAAAAATGATGTTTCCAATTTGTTTAATACCTTCTTGAAGGATGATGTAATATTTTGGGTAATGCAACAAGAAAACTGAAAGATAATTTATTTTAGTATTTCCTGACCTCTCTAGGCTCTCCCATCCTTCTAAAGTTTACTTATTCTCTTATTCTTTTGTATCATTGTTAGAACTTTTTATTAGTAATAATGAATTATAATAAAATAATGTTTTAAAATATAGGAAAATGTCACTGAGACTCCATAACTTACGTAAGATATCTAAAAATCAGTCTAATGGATTTATATTGTATTTTCAAGGTAAAATGACTTTGATTTTTAAAAATTAGCCATTTTTCTTATTTTTCTCTTAATTCCTTCTGACAAAGAATGAAAGGCTTAAAATAGCAACACTTACGAATAGTTAGAACTGCTAAAAAAAAACTCTGTACAAATAAATTGGTACCAATAGACCCTGATGGTGTATGAAGGATTAATGAGGTTATCAGTAAGCCCCACCTTCAACATTACCTTCACTTTTTCATAGTCGTCAATGTCACTTTTGATTAGAGTTGGGAGAGATTTTTGTCTTGTAAATTGTAATTTAAAAGATCACTTTTTCCTTCAGTATTTAAGAGACCCATTGTTGACAGCTACATAGTTGTAACCCAGTAGTTAGATGCAAATTGATTACCACAATATGGACCTGAGAGGCAATTTTCTTCCTGTACTGTAGAAAAGTCAACAAGAAAAATAGGGTTCTTAGCTTTTCATATCAGATGTGTTTTAAAGAATGTGATCATACTAAGAGAAAACAATAAAATAGACCCACTTGTCTTCCTCTCCTTCATCCGATAATTTAAAAATATATAAGGAATTAACTCTGAGTGAATAGAAAAAGAAAAATCTTAAAAACATATAACCACAATTGGTTTTGCAGACGTGCATCATAAATTCATAGAACTTGGTTAATCTGAAACACCTCAGAATCAAAATTTAATTTACTCTGTGCCAAGTAATGTCTCTAAATGCCTGACAGGAGCAAAACCAAGCATTCTCTGCAGAAACTATATTTCGAAACTACCTTCAAATAATTTCCATGGAAAAGGTCCATGAAATTAAACTCACAGTCACAAATCATAAAACATATAAGAGAGAGAGAGAAAAAAAAGCATTATTCAGGAGCAGAAGATAAGTAGAAAATAGAATGAGGTTCATAATAACATCGGTTATTAGAATTACCAACTGAAATATCAAATAAGCATATTAAAGTATTTAAAAAATAAGAGTTATTGAAAGTATGTTTATAATAAGAGCTATATAAAAGCAAGTAGATTTGAAAGAATTCTAAAGAGAAAAATAGATGAAGAGAAATCAATAGTTATTGGGCAGGTTTGAAAGCAAATTAGGAATATCTGAAGATCACATCAGTGAGTAAAGATAAATCTAAATAAATTACACAGAATACAACACAGAGAAGTAAAGAGATAAAAAAGATTTCAAGAAAATTGAAAATTAATGTGAGAAGAAATATCACATATCTAATCAATGTTCCGCAAGAAATGAGTGGGAAAGAAGCAAATTTAGATGAGGGACTGAGAATTTTCCAGAACTGATTATATAAAGTAGTAAACACATTTTTAGAAGCTCAAGAATAATAAGCAGCATAAGTAAAGAGAATACTTCACCTAAGTATATCACAATGGAAATTTAGATCATCGATGAGAGAACTAAGATTTTAAAAGCTTCTGGAGCCAAAGATAGAGTATCTACAAAGACATGAGAATTATCATGAGAGCTGACTTCTTAACTACCAAAACAAAACAAAACAAACAAACAAACAAAAGTTATAATGTGCTTAGAGGATGAAAAAAATAGCAATAAGAGCTATATATCAACTGAAAATATCGATCGCAAATGAGAACAGTATAAAGACATTTTAGATCAAGAAAATTTTGAGTGTTTACCACCACAGATCCTCTCTAAGGGAAATACAAAGGGATTTGCTTAAAGCAGAAATAAAAGTGATTTTATATGGAAGATCTGAAAAGAAAAAATGGAACGACAAGCAAATAGAGTAGCAAGAATATTGGTAAACCTAAATGGGTAAATCGAAAAAACATATAAAGCAAATGCTAATAAATAACATGTCAAAGAATGTTGATATTAATATAAGAAAAAAATGTCTTTTTGGTCTAAAAGCATTACTGGAGACAAGTCAGTGCAAAATAATGTTTCAACTTATCAGAAACATATAGCAAGTTGATGCACCTAAAAACATAGCCTACACATATATAGCAAAATTTGTCAATAGAACAAGTAGAAATAGACAATCCACCATCACTTGGGGGGATTTTTGCCACATTCTCTTAATAATTGGTAGAACAAAGGAGACCAAAATTATCAGTAGAGTTGTAGAAGATCTGAGAAACCCAGTAAACAAACTAGATCTATTGTACGAACATATAACATGAAGTATGTGTGAGAATTGACTGCATCCTAGGACATAGAGCAAGTTTCAAATAATTTCAAAGAGATGAAAATGTTCTATGATTACAATACACTGAAGTTAAAAACAAACAAAGATAAGTAGGAAAATAATAAGTTTTACAATTCACAAAACAACAAGCCAGTGATCAACAACTCCTGGGCCAAGTAAGAAACTGTAGTGGTAATTAGAAAATGTTTAGAAATCAGTGACATAATTCCCCTTGTCATACTTGTGGGATGCAAATAAAGTGGTGCTTAGATGAAAATTTATAGTCTTAAATGATTAAATTTATAGCATTTCATAGAAGAAAGGCTGAAGATTGATGAGCAAAGCACCTAACTTTAGGTATTATAAAGAAACACTAATGGAATAAATCCAAATATTCTGTACTCTCTCTTTGACAATAAAGATCTAAGCAAAACTTTAATGAAATAGAAAACGTGATGAAGATTGAATGCACAATACAATATACATATGACGTGTCATTGAATTGTATACTTGAAACCTATATAATTTTATTAACCAATGTTACCCCAATAAATTTAATAAAAAATAAAATATAAACAAAAAATATTTGAAAAATGGAAAAAATATTTCACACTTACTATTCTAAGGAAAACAGGATTGTAATCTGCTCCAGAGGGTTCAATACACAAATTTAGTCAAGCATTTCTTATGTGATAGGATTATATAGTATACAGTTTCAATATCAGGATCCAGGTTAAGACTTAACAGGTTGATATTCCCATCTCTAAAACTGAGATAGTAGTAAGAGAATCTACCTTATTTTCTTGCTTTGAGGATTAAATGAGCAAACTATACAGAATTCTTAATATATGTCTGGCATGTTAATATACTACTTAATGTCAAGATAGGATTTCAACTGACAATACTGTACTTATCACATATGAATTATCGAGTGAACAATAGCTACTGGTGGTTTGGAATTTCAGTTCTAATTACTTTGCTTTGTTTCTCTTCAATTATTCCATTTTAATTTAAAATTTTCTTTGATTCCATTCGTAATCAAAATCACTCAACTTTTATTTAATAAATTAATTTATTTCTAAGAGGTTGGGCTGATAAATTATTAAGCTCCTAGGGCCAGTAGTTTAACTTTCTTCATTTTCTTCTTAATAATAATCATACCTGAGTTTACATTCCTTTAAAACAAATTCTGTGATCTAATGAGCTCTACAAAACTATTGCCATTTTAAACTGCTTTTGAATTTTAAATAATGGTTTGAGACCATTCTTCCCTTTGACTGGTGGGTTTATAATTTTATTTCTTATGCTTTTTTCGAATTGTATAAATTAACAAGGCATTATTAAATATTTTATACTTTGATCGTGAATCTTTGTTTTCAAGGGCTTGTGCACCTCTGAAGTGTTTTAAAAATTAACAAAATGATTTTTTTTTTTGCTCTTTACAGGAAAATATTTCATAAGAGCTTACAAACAAATTATAATAGAATTTTGAGTTGGATCAATATTCTTTAGATTTTAATAGAAAATATTTAGAGGAACTATTTATGTTCTGGCAAAAGTGATTTTATACAGAAAATTAAATTGGGACACTTCATCCTTTACCCCAACAATATTATTATTTTGTGGCTAACCATGAAAGATGGTATAACTCTCCACTCTGTTACGGCCTCTTGGATTTTCTTGGCTCCTCGTGCTTAACCTCCTTCTCTAGTGCTCAGTTCTAAGCATGGATGTAAAAGCGTGGCCTGAAAGATCCATTCTAATGACCTCACAAGCACATGCTGATCCTTAAGTTGGTAAATAAGTTACACCATGCACTGAGGGAGTTACCCAACACATGGGGTTCTCTATTCTCTCCATGAGCTGTCCCCATAGTTAAATTGGCTCACAGTTGTCACGGCTACTCCTTATTGTTAAGGCGCTATAGATCTGACTAATAGTATTTAGCCTTTTCATGTTATTATTCAAAAGATTATTTTTGTGTCATAATATATAAGGTGACATATTATGTTGTGGCTCATAATTTTATTTCAGGTTTTTTTTTTTTTTAAGGCATAGTTTACATATAGCAAAATTCATCCTTTTTAGTGAACTGTTCTGTGAGAAAAAAATGCATATCATTTATATAACCACAAAATACAATCAAAATATAGAACAGTTCTAATAACAAAAAAAGTTCCTCTAACTTCTTATTGGTAAAACCCTCCTCACCACCTCCAGGTAACCAATGATTTATTTTCTGCCCTGGCAATTTCGTCTTTGCAAGGATGTCAAAATAAATGGAAACACACTAGGTAGCCTTTCACGTCTGTCTCTTTCCTATAAGCATGATACATGTGAGCTTCATTTAGGTTGTTGGTTTATCAGTTGCTCGTTTCTTGTGATTGCTGAGTACTTTTTCACTATATGAATTTTTGATTTGTCAATTTCCAAGTTGAAGTCCTTTCAGGGTCTTTCAAGTTTGTGACAATAACAGATAAAGCCACTTTAAACATTCTCAAATAGATTGTTTTGCATAAACGTAGACTGTCATTCTAGTTGGGAAATGGTAAGTGTATGCTTACACGTTCTTTGTTTTTTAGTAAAATTTTTATTTCAGATCAGTTTCAGACTGACAGAAAAATTGCAAAGATAGTACACAGTTCCCACATGCCTTAGACTCAGTTTCTCCCAGTATTAGCACCTTACTTTAGTATGATACATTTGTTACAATTAATGAACCAACAGTGGTAACTTATTATTAATTAAAGTACAGGATTTATTCAGATTTCTTAATTTTTACTTAACGTCCTCCTCATTCAGGAGACCACATTGCATTTAGTTTACATGACTTCTTAAGCTCCTCTTAGCTGTGACAGTTGTTCAGATTTCTCATTTTTGATGATCTTGACAATTTTGAGGAGTAATAGACAGGGTTGTGTTGGCTGTCTCGGAAGCAGGATGAGTTTGATATTTTTCTCATGATTAGATTAGGGTTGTATGTTTTTGGAAGGAAGGCCGTGGCAAAGTGACATTTCATCACCTCATATACATGGTACAAGAACATAATTTATCATAAATGCATTAGGTGAATGAATTTTCTAACATATTTACTTCAACATATTTTTCAGAAAACTGTGACATTCCATAATCTTTGAGGACAAGAAACCAATTTAAAACCATTTTTGTTCATATGGAATTATAACATTAGACTTTCAATTGCAGCTCTTGAAAGTTGTAATTGTTCCGTGCTAACCAATAATAGAATTTCATCTTTCGATATTCTATTTATAAACACTATATCATTGTGAAATAAGCTAAGATCATTTGATATTTAGCTCTTGCAAGTGTTAGATACCCAGGCTTGCATTAGTAACTTAACCTTTCTGAGACTTAGTTTTTAATCTGCAAAATTTAATTTACTTAGACTATGCAGATGATCACTTTATTAATAGTTATGAGGGTCTAGTGAAAAAATGGTTGGGGAAGTGCTGTGTAAAGTATGTAGTACATATATAAAATATATATATATATAAAATATATGTGCTACATATATTTTATATATAATATATGTTATAATTATTTTCACTAAGATTTATAGAAACTCACATACTCAATCTTATGTAAGATATGACACTATAATGAACTATAATGCTTGCATATAAATTTTAATGTTAAATTTTTTGTGTGTGAAATATGTTTGAATTTGTACAGCCCTTCAAGTTATTTTCTAGCCCTAATGCTGATTTGATAGGTATCTGCCATTACTATTAACAATGGCTAGAAAAAAACATTAGTCTACAAAGGAGACCAAGAAGCTGCAGCCTAGGGTAGGAGGAAGCCCAAGAAAGTTTACTTTCATAGAGGCTGGGAGATGGGTGCATCCATGGGAGGTAGTGAGTAAACAGTGTTATCATACCAGAGAGAGAAAGGTCAGGTTAGAAATGTGGGAAGGGCGCCATGCTGCTGAGTCAGAGAAACTCCTGTGAAGCTTTGACTAGCTATCCCACGGCAGTGGAGAGAGAGCATGGGAAATGGCACACTGAAACCACATCTCTAAGTTTAGGCATGTATATTCCAAATATGGCGCTCGTTGAATATTTTACTTATTATCATTATTGTTGGTGGTGTTGTCATTTTTGGGTTTCAACAATCACATTTTCTCTCTAAAGTCCTTTAATAAGTTAATCCAATATTAACTCTTCTGGTCAAACGTTGCCAGCTCTTCAGAACTATGTGTTGTCAAACAATTACATTTGCCTGAAGCAAATGCAAACTTTCCAGGAAAACAGGAATATTCACCTGATGGCAAATGCATCAGTTCACAGTGTCAATGGTTTAAGTACTCACTCTTACATTTCTTGCTGTCCATTTCCCTGAAAAAACAAAAACAAAAACAAAAACAAAACCCCAAACCCCCCCAAAACTACCTTTGACAATTTCGTCTCATCCAAATAGATTTTCAACATCCTGGCCAATGTTTGCAAGAGTGTAAACAACTGAAGAGGCAGTCGAACACTGCTGACTCTTATATACTGAGCTGTTGGGTTTATCCTTTAAGCTCAATTAGGAAATGCATGTAGAAGTATAACTGAATGCAGGATGAGCAGAGGTTCATTTTGTTCAAGGAATCTCAAGTTGGAACTAAAAAGCAAATGTGAAATTACTGAAACAAGATGAATTTGCATAATAATAAGCTGGGATACATCTATTCATAATATTCCAGGATAAACCAGCACTGCCAATTCTC
>NW_006432228.1:0-825 GCF_000325575.1 Pteropus alecto
TCAGCACAATATCCTCTAGATCCATCATGAAATATATTTTTCCATCCCTTTACTTTCCACCTCGGTGTCTTTTAATCTGAAGGGAGTCTCTCGTAGTCAGCATATGTAAGAGTCTTGTTTTCTTATCTATTAAGCCACCCTATCTTTTGATTGGAGTATTTAATTCTTTTCATTTGAAGTACTTTTTGATAAATACATAGTTATTGCCATTCTTTATTCATATTTTTGATACATATTTTTTTCTTCTTGAAGAAGTCCCTCTAACATTTCCTGTAATACTGGCTTGCTGGTGATGAACTCCTTTAGCTTTTCCTTGTGTAGGAAGCTCTTTATGTGTCCTTTGATTCTAAATGATAGCTTTGCTGCATAATCTTGGTCATAGGTCCTTGCTCTTCATCACTTTGACTATTTCCTGCCAACCCCTTCTGGCCTGCAAAATTTCTGTTGAGAAATTGGCTGACAGTCTTATGGGAGCTCCTTTGTAGATACCTGCTTTTCTCTTGCTTCTTTTAACATTCTTTCTTTGTCTTTATCCTTTGGCATTTTAATTATGATGTTCTTGATGTGGGCCTCTTTAGGCTTTTTTTGTTTTTTGTTTTGTTTTGTTTTGTTTTGTTTTTGGAGACTCTCTGCACTTCCTGGGCCTGTATGTCTGTTTCCTTCACCACATTAGGGAAGTTTTCAGTCATTATTTATTGAATAGCAGTTTCAATTCCTTGCTCTCTATCTATCTTCTTCTGGTACCCTCATATCGTGAATGTTGTTGTCCCAGAAGCCCCTTGAACTATTCTCATTTATTTGGATTCTTTTTTCTTGTTGCTGTTC
>NW_006432229.1:0-1055 GCF_000325575.1 Pteropus alecto
AGAAAGGACACAAATCAACAAAATCAAGGATGAAAGAGGGGAAATTATGAATGATTGTACAAGAATACTATGAAAAAGTATATAATACCAAATTTAATAACCTAGAAGAATTGGACCAGTACTTAGAAAAATACAATCTTCCTAGACTGAATCAAGAAGAACTAAAAAATCTAAATAGACCGATCAGTAGTATGGATGGAAACAATAATCAGACACCTACCAAAAAGTGAAAGTCCAGGACCAGATGTCTTGACCAGAGAATTCTACCAAGCATTCAAAGATTTAATACCTATTCTCCTCAAACTCTTCCAAAAAATCAAAAAGGAGGCAATACTTTCTAACTGATTTTATGAGGTAAATATTACTCTGATACCAAAACCTGGTAAAGACAACACACAAAAAATGAAAACCACAGACCAATATCTTATGAACGCAGATGCAAAAGTCCTAAATAAGATACCAGCAAATCGAATCCAGCAACATATTGAAAAGATTATACACCACGTTCAAGTGGGTGTCATCCCAGAGACACGGGGATGGTTCAACATTCGCAAATCGATTCATGTGATACACCACATAAACAAATTAAAAAATAAGAATTATATGATCATATCAATAAATGCAGAAAAAGCTTTCGACAAGATACAGCATCCACTTATGATCAAAACTCCTAACAAAATCGATATAGAAGTACTTTAACATAATAAAGGCCATCTATGACAAACCCTCAGCCAACATTATACTTAATGGTGAAAAGCTAAGATCAGGGACAAGGCAAGGCTGTCCACTATCGCCACTGTTATTCAATATAACATTGGATGTTCTAGCGAGTGCAATCAAACACGAGAAAGATATAAAAGGCATTCAAGTAGGAAACGAAGAAGTCAAAGTGTCACTTTTGCAGATGACATGGTTCTCTATATAGAAAACCCTAAAGACTCCACAAGAACACTACTAGAAACAATAAGCAAATAAAGTAAAGTCTCTGGATACACAATCAACATTCGAAAATCCATAGTTTTCATATACTCTAATAATGAAGTGTCAGAAAAAGA
>NW_006432230.1:0-2798 GCF_000325575.1 Pteropus alecto
TGTGTCTCTGGTTCTGCACACGTGTGCGTGTGTGCACATGCCTCCCTGTGTGTCTGTGTGTGCATGTGCACGTGAGCGTCTGTGTGTGTGAGTGTGCATGTGTGTGTGCGTACATGAGCATGTGTTTCTGTCTGTGCCTGTGTGTGTCTCCACGTCCCTGTATGTGTATCACTGTGCGTGTGCCTGCGTGTGCCTGTGTGTGCATGACCGTGTGTCTGTGTTTGTGGGTGCCGATTCGTGTTGACTGCCCTCCCTTGAGACCCCCCTCAGGGAAGCGGGGCCCCTGTCAGCATGCAGGGACCCCACTGCTCGGCTGGTCCTGTCCCCACTCCCCTGGGCTGGCCGAGCTCACGGGAATCTGCCTGTGGGCACTGAGCGCGTGTGTGGCAGGAAGTGTTTATTTCTGTTCCTCGGTTTCACGTCTTCCGGGAGCAGCGGGTGATTTACGGGGAGTGACATGCAGGTGGTTTCCTGCACGAGACGCTCTGTCTGTCACTGGCACAGCCGACACCGTCCCCCTGCCGTGCACACCCGGGGGGTGATGGCGTGCCCCGGTCTGCCCTGCCCCCTCGCACCCCGATTAAGCAGCACGAGTGCGGACACCCTTCCCTCAGCCGCAGGCTTCAAATGCAGACCTCGCCTGCGGCTGCTGACGGCTTCTCCCCTTGGGCTGACGTGGGCATGCCATCCATCAGGAGCAGGGTGTCATGGATTTGGTGGGCTCCCCTCTCTCACAATTCCCTGAGGAGAGGGGGAGCCCACCCTATTTGTGGTGGCAGATGCTTCAGAAGGCGGGTACGGTAACCAGGAAGAACAGTAACCATAATGTGCGATCCGCGCTTTGCTGGGGGGCGGGGTGGAGGGAGGGATGTGGGGCGGTGCTGGGCCTGCAGGCCGAACTCCCGTCCGCCCCAGAGTGTCCACACGAGGCCGATGCCTCGTCACAGCGGGGGCCGAGGTGGGGAAGGGGCAGGGGGAACGTGGGGTCCCCACCCACCCATCTTCCCGCCGGGGACGTTGGTGTCGAGACGAGAAACCCTACGTGCCCAGGGGAAGCAGCCGAGCACAGCTGGGGTTGAGGAGGGCGCTGGCGTCGAGGACGAGGCTGCCCAGCGGTTGCCCAGGCGGCGGCTCGAACGCAGAGACGGCGTGAGGGTGAACCCCAGGCTCCGCCCGGCGTGTGAGACTCGGTGCTAACGGGGACTTAGCGGCTGCTCTGATGGGCCAGACCTTCTCGCGCCTTTCGGAAGCCCAGCTGCGTGCATGCTTGGGACAGCTTGGGACTCGGGACGAGAAAACTCGCTCAGAATGCCCCCCAACCTGGCTCAGGGCTCGGGGACGTTCGCGGACGGCGACAAACGGCACCGCAGACCGTGACGGCAGCTCAAGGGCACCTCTGCTTCCCAGGGCAGACGTGCACCAGCCTCGCCCGCCGCCTGCTGTGGCACGGCCCACCACGCACGAAGCGTGCACGTCCGTGGTTTGAAGCAGCTTCGTGGAGACCAAATTCCCACACCCTCCCAGGCGCCAATTGACAGCGTACGGTCCCATGGGATAAGGAGCAGTCACGGGTGTCCACGACCGTCTCCGCAGTCAATTTCAGAATCCGAGAAAGAAACCCCGTACCCCTCGCTCACCCTGCCCTTCCCCAGCCGGCCCTCACCCCCCAGCACTCAGCGACCGCTGAGCCGCGTCCGTCCTTAGCGATCGGCCTGTTCTGGACATTTCATCCACGTGGAATCATTGGTTTTACGTCTTTAAATGGCTGAAAACAAATGGTGAGCAGAATATTTTATGACGCATGAAGTAACGTGGACGTCAGTCAGATTTCGGGGTGGGCGGCTCTTGGAGCATGGCCTCGGCCCCCCGCTCCCGGGGGGGCTGCAGCTGCCCGCACGGCGTCCCTCCAACCTGGGCGTTTGCAGGTCGACGCCCCGACCCCCTGTCACGGTATTGGACGAAGGACCTGATTAGGGTCCAGAGGGGTCAGCCCTGAGCGGGTCAGGTCGGTGTCTTCGTGAGACGGACCAGAGCTCATGCTCTCCCGTCACTGAGGGGGCACAGCGGGGAGGTGGCCCTTGGCAAGCCAGGGATAGCGTCCCCCCCCAGGAAGCCAATCTGCTGACAGCTGAACTCCAGCCGCCAGGACGGAGCTGGCTGCCACAGCTCCCGAGACGCATGTCTGTACTGCCTGGATCCTGACAGCAGACACCGTGTGACACCGTGGGACACCTCCAGCCCCACCACCCTGATTCCGCCCGCGTGACGTTTTGCGACACCTTCCGAGGCCGCATTCGAAGACCTGATTCCTGCTCTAAGACAGCGGCCACTGCCCGTGTCTCTCATTCCCCGGAGCGAAGGCGGAAGATGTCTGGGCCTCGGAGCTTCCGCACGTGCACCGCCTGTCACTTCTCCACGTGGCGAGACGTGACACGTGCGGGGCAGCCTGTCCGGCGGCTGTGGCGGTCTGGGGTCTGGGTCCTCCAGCCTGGCCGTGGAGGAGGATGGCTGAGGCGCATCCAGATGCTGTCAGAATGCGAACTGGGTCGCGTTTCCTTGGGGGAGCTGGCCAGACGCTGGTTTGAAACCGCCGTGGGCATTTCTGGGGACACCCGCCCCGGACCCTATGTTCTCTGGCTCACGCAGGACCCTGCAGAGGGCAAGGGGTGCCTGCCAGGGCCTGGGGCCCTGTGGCCGTGACTGTGGGGAGGGCCATGTGGTCAGCGGGCTGAGGAAGACAGTGGCCATGTACAGTGGGTAGGAGGCCTCCTGCATTTGGGGGACCCCTGGGGGGGGGG
>NW_006432230.1:3206-5843 GCF_000325575.1 Pteropus alecto
CTTCGGCCGCAAACGTCACCACGTTTGCTATTCATTTGCTAGAGCTGCTGTCACAAAGGGCCACAAGCGATATGGCTTATGACGACAGACATCCATCCATCCATCCCAGTCCTGGGGACCAGCAGAGTAACATCCAGGTGTCCCAGGGCCTCGCTCCCTGTGGAGGCCCCAGGGGAGGGTCCTTCCCGCCTCTCCCAGCGTCTGGGGGCCCCAGGCGTCCCTGGGCTGGTGGCCGCGTCCATCCCATCTCTGCCTCCGTGTCCACATGGCTTCTCTGTGTCTGTGTCTCTCCTCTTCTGTCCCTGACAAGGACAGTGTCCCTGGGTGTAGGGCCACCTGCTGCAGGAGGACTCACCTCATTGATCACGTCTGCGCAGACCCTGCCGCATGTGACGTGTCAGCACAGCCCCTGGGAGTCGGGACACGAACGTATCTTTTTGGGGGACACGGTTCTGCCCACTGTACCGTTCATTTCAGAAAAAGGTGGCTCCTCCTGGTCCAGACCTCAGATCCAGGGGAGCCCCACCACCGCGTGGTGGGGCGCCCGCATGGGAAGCGGGGTTCACGGCCAGACCAGGGCCCCCCCCGCGCCCTGAGGGACGGGTCTCCCTCGTAGCTGCACCAATGACCCCAGCGAAGCAGCAGCAGTAGCTGTGACAACGACACTCGGTGCCCCCGCCCAGCGTCTCGCTTACACGGACCCGGGTCCCGCTTCCTGTGCTGGGCCGCGTGTCACTCACGGCGCAGAAAGACCCCGTTCACTCCCCCGACGATGCCGCCGTGGTTAACGAGCTGCAGCTGCTCACAAACCGCAAATGTTATGAAATGTGACAAGTCCGCGGCGCAGGTGGCATCTGTGCGCCTGCGGAGCCCGTGTGTTTATTCGTCTTCCGAGGGGTCCCGTCCGCGGCCGGCATCACCCTCTGCCTCGACCCCGCACCGGGACCCGCCCGCCCGGTTCTCCTGTCCATCAATGTTCATCGGGGCAGTCGGGCCCCCGGGAGGGTCTCCCGGCTGCTCACCACGGCCTGAGCTGGACATGCCCCATGTGATTGCCAACCTCGAAAAGCCCCTTGCTAATCTCGATTAGGTTTCTAGAAGTTTCCGTGTCTGGAAGAAGGGTCGATGCCCCCGGGGTTCAGCCCTGGGCGAGGGAGGGAGGTGCTTTCCAGGCTCCCGATGCTGCTCATGTTTTCGATGGGTTCAAAATCCCTTTCTCAGCAGAGTGAGGCACTCTGTGGGGACACGGGGACATGGGGACACAGAGACGTGGGGACACAGGCACGTGGGGACATGGGGACATGGGGACATGAGGACTCAGGGACGTGGGGACATGGGGACGTGGGGACATGGGGACATGGGGACTCAGGGACGTGGGGCCACGGGCGGGGGCGGCCTTCGCACGCGGTCCAAGGACGAGGCGAGAATGAGCTTCGCGGCGGGTCTGGGGGCTGCCTTCATCTGAGCAAAAGCACTTCGGGGAAAACACAAGAAAAACGCCTTTTCCCCGCAGTCCGTGCTGCAGGTGAGTCTCATCCTGAGGCAACGCCCGATAAAGTCCCAGATCTTGAACAGCACATTCGTTGGGGAGGACGGGTTCCCACGGCCGAGAGATGAAACGAGACAGTCTCTGAGGAGCGGCCGCCTCGGCAAACTCCGTCCCCGTCACAATTTGCATGCCCGTTATTAAAAAACAATTTAAATCGACCTATATGTATATTAGACATCAGATGACGGAAAGGTAATAAAAATAATTAATAATAATAACAGTAACAATCACACTGGGAAATTGGGGCTGAGGAACAGCAGGGCGGGGAAGGGGCGACGGAGCGGGGCCGGGGGTTACGCCCGTCACAGGCTGCGTTCCCCGGGAGCGGAGCCCAGGGGGCGTTAGGGGGTCAGGTGACACCCCCCTGGGTTGGGGGGCAGGGGCAGGGGCAGGGGCAGGGCGGGGAGCTCTGTGTGCATCTTCTGTCCAGTCATCCCTGGTCACGGTATGTGCCCCACACGTCGGCCGCCGCCCGGGTCTGAACTTGAGAGGCTGTGACATCGGTCCGGGTGCTGTCCGCAGCCCACGCTGACCCTGAGGTCGCTGGAGGGAGCCTGGGGACCACGTTCCGCGCGGCCGGGCCGCGAGAGCCCCCTCGAAGGGCTCTGGTCAGTGTTCAGCACGATGCGGCAAATGCGTGTACACTGGGCACACAGCGCAGGGTCACCCCAAGCTTTGCAGCCGCCGTGGGCAGAAGGACATGTGCGCAGCGATGGGTTCCCGGGCCACGGCCTGGCCACGGCCTCCGCCACGTGGCACACGAGGGCGCGGGTGGCCCTTGGCTTCTCTTTGGGGGCTTCGCCCACCAGACGCTCCCCGTGTGTTCACTGAAGCGAGTCTGTAAGTCTTTTTGTCACTGTTTCTGTCCCAGGAATCATTCTAACCTCGGCTTCCTGGTTGAGTCAGAATGGGGTTCGGGGCGAGAGGGGGACCCCCAAACACAGCGGGGTTGCTTTCCTCACTCTCGAGGTCGTCTGGGGGCGGAGGCTGCGGACTCTGCGTGGGCCCCTGGGGACCGCGTGGCCTGGACTCGGCCTCTGCCTTCGCGCGGTCGCCTTGTGGGCTCAGAGCCGGGATGGACGGTGCCG
>NW_006432230.1:5863-10380 GCF_000325575.1 Pteropus alecto
CTTCCCGGAGGACTTGGTGGAAGGTCGGCGTCTTCTTCCTCGAACGTTTGGCAGATGCCGTGGGGACCGCCCCGTGGGCTTGGAGATGCCTTCGTGGGCAAGTTTGCAACGTAGGGACTCGATGTCCACGATCGATATGAAACGAAGCGAATTCCCCACGTCCCACGTGAGTCTCGACGCCGCGCGTGTGGCCGACTTTCTCCGCCTCACGCACCTTGCCGGATTCAGCAGCGTGAGGTTACTTCTGACGTTTATCACAAAGCCGTCCCTCAACTTAAAAACATCCCGACCTTGTGGAATTCGTGCCTAGTCTTCGCACCGCTCTCGCGTCCGAGGCTCCTTCATTTTTTTTAGTCTTTTTATACAGACGACTTTTGGCTTTGCTGATTCTGTCCTGTTTTGTTTTCTGTTTCATTCATCTCTGCTCGTTATTATTCCGTCTTCCGTGTTGTTTGTGTTTAGTTTCTTTTTCTTATTTTCTCACCGGTGAGGACGGCTTCGCCCATAATTGCTTTTCAGCTTTTCCTCCTTCGTAAAATATAAATCTGAGGCCAGAACTATCCCTCCAAACAGAGCTTTTGCCGCGAGCCACGTGTTTCGATCTGTCGTGATCACGACCCTCGTCTTGAAATTATTTTCCGATGGTCACGTTTTTTGTTTTTCTTTTTCCCTTTTGGACTCTTGAATTCTTGAGAAGTATGTTGCTCAATTTCCGGACATTGCGGAGTTGTCTCCGTCTTCTTTTTTAAAAATTGGTTTCCAGCTTAATTCTCCTGTGGTCACAGACGGGGCTCTGTGTGATTTCAGTCCTTCGATGTTTGGTGAGCCTTGCTTTACGCCCCCCGAAACCGTCACCTGGAAACAGGGGTGTGCTCAGCACCGGCGTGGGGCGAGCCGCACGGGACGGTAGCTGTAGGCCGCCCCGCTCCAGCCCGTGTGGCCTCCCCGGATCTGCGGCTGCTGTTCCCGCCGCCGGTGTTCCAGACGTGGCTGCTTCTGCCGACTTTCGCGGTCCGTATTTCGAAGATTCACCGTCCAAGCGTCCGAGTGGGGGCCTGACCTGTGCGTCCCTGAGAAGTGCTCCTGTTCGTCTGCAGGGCGGCGTCTGACCCCACGGGCTGCCCGTCGGCATCAGTGCGGCCAGGCCGGCCTGTTTGTGGTTAGCGTTTGAGTGATCTGGCGTTTTTCCTGCTTTTACCGCTCACCCTCTGTGCGCCGCGTACGGAAACGCACGTGTCCTGTCATCAAGGGTTATTTGAAACACCTGGAGAGACGGCGTCTGCGCGCGGAGACACGGGCCTTTGCCGGGCTGTGCAGCTGTTGGCTCGTTTGATTTAAGTCCGTGTCCTGACCATGTGCCGTGCGTTTGCCCATCTGCGCTGTTCCCCAGCCCCCCGCCCTCCCCGCTTCGTCCTGATCTCGTGGTTTTACTGCCCCGCCTCTCACGTGCCGTCACGTGCCGGGTCAGCATCACTTCACGAGTCCTCTGGACAGCGCGGCGTGCGAGATGGGCCGCTTCGCGTCTCCGGTAAGTTGATCCTTCCTGCCCGAACGCCGGGGCTGCAGACGCGCTAAGTCCATGTGTCCCTCTCACCTTCCTCCTCCTTGTCATGCGCTTTAATCTACACGTGTTCAGGCCGCGTTTCCATCTGAGGCTCGGGGGCCTCGCCAGGCGCATTCCGCCTGTTGGTAAAATCCAATTTCCTGTGGTTTTAGGAGCCGAGGCCCCGTTTGCTCGCTGGCTGCTGGCCAAGGCCTGTCCCAGCTGTTAGGAGACACCCGCCGTCCCCCCACCGGGCCCGCTCACCGTGCGGCGGCTTCCTGCCCACGCCGGGAGGGGGCCTGCAGGCCACCGGCCCGACGCTCAGCGAAGGCCGCGCCGCCGCGGGAATGGCTGTCTCCTCTACAACCCATTCGAGGGGTGGCATCTGGCAGTGAGTCATCCCATGCACTGTCTACGAGGAGGGGGACTGTGTGCAGGGGTGCAGGCCGAGCCATCTGAGAGCCCGCCACCCGGCCCCCCCACGGCCCCCCACTGTGCTGCTGGCCGTCCTGCCTTGCAGAGGCTGCCCGCTGGGCTGGGAGACGACCCAGGACCTGATGCCCTGACGTGTCATTCTCGGGGTCACCCTCCCTGCCCGGAAGGACAGCGGCACATGGGCCATCAGCTCCGGACACTGCTGCCTCCAGCCATAGCCGCCTGGCGCCCCGTGTTGGCCGTAGACTCAACGCCCCTGGAACAGGAAACACGGCTTCCTGCTCTCGCACTGCGTCCAGCCCGGCTGTCACTGTGCCACTGGGGAGGGCGGTGAGCAGCCGCCACCACGCACCGGCTCTGACTGGAAATGTGCCGGCCGAGGCTGCCCCTCAGCTCCTGGCAGCGGGTGCTGTGAGGTCGCGGTGCACGGTCACCACCTCCACAGGGAAGCGTCCGATGCCGTCCCAGCTCCGTGCCGGACGGTCGTCTTTGCAGGAGCCGAGGGCGTGAGCCGGGTGCAGAGCCCCCGACCCAGGCCGCGTTCGCTCGCGGGTCCCCAGGGTTCTCCTTCCTCTGCGGCAGGTGGCGCCCGGCGGGTTGGGCGCTGGGAGGCCGTGCGGCCGTGTGCACTGTGTGCACACAGAGCGGGCTGTGTGTATGTGTCTGCTGCTTCCGCGTGTGCGAGTCACACGTACGTGTGTGATTGTGTGTTGTGTGTGTGAGTGTGTGACGTGCACGCTGTGTGCGTGACTGTGGCGTGTGCACGGCTGCTCGGCCCGCCAGGTAGGGTCTGCACACACCTGAGTCAGGTCCTGTCGTCCCCAGGCGGAGCTCGGAGCTCGTCGGGTCTTCTGAGAAGCTGCGTCCCCTGCGGGAAATGCCGCCCAGCGGCTCTCGGCAGCTCAGCCCCTCCCCTACCACGCGCCCCGATCTCAGCTCTGGCCGAGCGTTTCTTACTCTGGAGACTTTGCTCATCTACGTGTGATGCCTGAACCCCAAATCCTCGTTCGTTCGTTTTGGGTCTGTCCGGCCACCGCTGCTGAGCGGGATTCAACGTCCAGTGTCCGCTTCCCGAACGAGCGGATGATGAACGTCCGCCGGCTTCGCCTGCCCGGATGTGCATCGTCCACAGTGCGCTGCACGCGCCCTCCCTGCTGCTGCCGCCACCGCCCGCTCGAGGAGCTTCAGGGGCTCCCTGCGGCCCCGGCAAGAGTCCACCTGCTCTTCCTGCAGCCGCCGTTCCCGACGCTGCCCGCCCCCCCCAGAGCTGCACCCCAAGCCGCTGGCTGTGTCAGCACCCCCTGTAGTGCCCCGTCACTGCCCACCCACCCACGGAAGGAGCCGGGACCCCGTTTTGCTCAGTGACGTCGCTTTCTTGGAACGAGCTGGACAACAAAACACACAGACGTATTCACTTCCCGCCCGATTGGACGCTCGGTGACGACACGTGATGACCGAAGGTTTCCCCGGCCGACGTCTCGTCTCGATGCGAGTTCACCGAAGACGCACGGACGTCCGGCCCCTCTGGGGTCACCCTAAGTGTCGTGGACGCCTCGTCCTGGAAGGAACCCCATGTTCCGTAGGGTGTTTAATGAACGCGTGAAAACCGGCTCTGACAGCCGCACGAAATTCACACGAGTTTTGGAATTAGCTGATGCCTGTCCAATCGGTCGCCGTGCTAGGCCCCCCCATGCGCCCTCCAATAAAGGGAGCTCTGCCGCCGACCGGCTCCAGGTCCTGCCCGGCTCCCCGTCCTGTCACACCCTGGTCCCTCGCCTGGGCTGTGAGTGACACTCCGTGCCGGAGCCGAGGAGGACAGGGACAGCTCTCACGGTCAGGGGACACGGAGACCGGCCGGTGTAAACCACAGAAAGGCCCGGACGATGGAAGGGAGCACGAGGCGGACTTGAAGTGTGTTCACACGTGTCGTTCGAATCCCACAGCGCGTTGCTGGGAACTTCAGGGGCTCGGAACACAGTGAGTACAGACTGGCATCTTGGGTGTAAATCGGGGTTCTCGGAAAGAGCTGGAAAGCTCCCGAGGGAAGTCCTCAGAGGCTGGGCGTGGGTCCGAGCCAGCTCAGGCGGCCGTCACGGGGACGGTGGACGGGGCGGCTGGGACAGAGGACGTTTCTCTGCCCTCGTCCCGGGGGCTGGACGCCTGTGATCCAGGAGGCATCAGGGTTCATTTCTCCGGGGGCCTCTGTGCCGGGCGTGTGGGCGGCGTCCCCGCGTGCTCGCCCCTCTGCCCGTGTCCTTGTCACCTCTTCTCACAAGGACATGGTCCTATTGGATCAGGGTCCCCCCTGGTGGCCTCATTCTACCTTCATCTCATCTCCAAACACAGGCGCATTCTGAGGTCCCGGGGTGACACCCCGATACGGGAATTCCCGAGGACCCAGCTGAGCCGTGACCACGCGGAACGTCGCCCTGCATTATCCAGCTGCTGTCTCCGTGCTCGTTAACACAAGGCGCAGGGCTGGGTAGGGCCGCGAGACGCCTGTGACGGGCTCTGCGGCCACCCCCTCCCCCGCTGGTCC
>NW_006432231.1:0-1633 GCF_000325575.1 Pteropus alecto
CACTTCTGCCGGTTCTAAGGACGTTATCTGTCTGAGACACTCATCCTGTGGCAACCTTACAAGAGGGCACTGCCACTTGGACCCATTTAAAGACAGGAAAACAGGTACAAAAAGAGAATCACCTGCTCGTGCTCTCTGCAGGTCTGAGGCAGAGCCAGGCTTCACTCCCAGGCAGTTCCCCCAACACCCCTATCTCCCCGCTGACGGGCACCTCCTGTCAGTACCAGGCACAAAGTATACAGATCTGCTGGATAAAGATCTGCTGGAAGAATGAAAGTCGAGCTCAGGTGGTGATGCTGGGCTGCAGAGCTGAGCTGGGACTGGCGGTGGATAGCCTAGCCTGCCTGGAGACTGCGCTAAGGCATCACTGCAGAGCTGAGCTGCAGAGCTGAGCTGGGACCGGCTGTGAATAGCCTAGCCTGCCTGGAGACTGCGCTAAGGCATCTGCACTTAACCTGAAGACAGCTTTGCCGGTGCCTGCAAACATGAAGGAACCGACGCCACAAACCTGGCCTTCACCAGGCCTTTACTGCCGGACCCGAGTCTGTGAACAAGCCCTGCCCAGGCACTGAGGTTCAAAGTCACACTCTCACTGGTCTGCAAGTGGCTAAGGATGCCTGCTGCTGGCCCTGCTCATACCTGTCAATCTCAAACCACCTTCTTGCAGAAAAGGAAACCGAGGCTCAGCGAGAGGAGGTGACTTATGTGGGACCTGGGAAATCTCTTTTGCCAATGAAGGGAAGAACCTCTAACCTCCCTGTACCACGCAGAGGAGACTAAGCAGGTTCTCACGTCAGGGTTCGCTTAAAGAATCCTGTTTTCCTAGACCTGAAGTCACAGGGAAGTTCAGTTACAGCTGAAAAATAACAGCTGTGCTGGGTAACACGTTGATTTATGTAATAAAATTGCTGTCTTTGCCCAAGATTTGGTGTAGGGGGAACAAGGGTGGTGGATATGAAAATACATGAAGTGACTCACTTTACAGATATAAAAGAGTGGGGGCGGGGAAGAGGGTAAAACCATGTGCATGCCGGCCTTTCCAGGGTCTGCCTTGCATGGGTCCTCGGAGCCTGAACCAGGGGGGGCCCACACTGCGTCCTCTGCTTCCCAGGGCCCCCTCCAAGGCCTTTGCTCTAACTTGCACTTGTCCTGAGCTACCTCCTTGAGCAGCCGCCCCCTCATTTTTCCCCTTCAGGGGTCACCATCCACTCTTCCTGCAGGATGCGGCCTCATTCACCTCCTCCCAGAAACCTGGGTACACTCCTGCACGGTGTTCCCATGGCAACCCGAACTGACCACCCCTCCCAGCACGGGGTCCCGCAGCTCTGCGTTCATCTCCGCGTCTCCCGCTGCAGGGCCGGGCCTCAGTCTGAAGCGCCCCCGTCCCCGCTGCGGAGCCCGGGACCCCGGCCGCGGCGAGCGCTGAAGGAATGAATGCAGGACTCGATTTCTGGGCCACGAAAAAAATGAACGCAGGTCGGCAGGGAAGGGGAGAGGAGAACCACCTTCCACTGGGTCTTAGGTGAGTTCGTTAGCCTCTGGGGGCCACAGGTTCCCCATCTGCGGAACAGGGACACTCGATGCCGCCCACCTCTCCGGGACGGTGGCGGAGGGGCCGAGCCCCGAGCCGCGG
>NW_006432232.1:0-476 GCF_000325575.1 Pteropus alecto
AGTTTCAACTGTACATTTTAACAGTAAGGCATATACGCTGCGTGTTTACACTGCGTGTTTATCTACCATAGTTAGATTTCTTTCTGTTACCATATATTTGATCCTCTTTACTTTGTCTACCTCCCTGTTCCTCCCTAACCCTCTGGCAAACTAGTCTATTGTCCATGTTCATGAGTCTCTGTTTGTTTGTCCTGTTCATTTATTGCTTTTAGGTTTATATTCCACATATAAGGATATCATGTGATTTTCACCTTTTTCTATCTGGCTTATTTTGCTTAGCATGGTTATCTCGTGGTCCATCCAAGTTGTCGCAAATGGCAGTATTTCATATCTTCTTATGGCTGAGTAATAGTCCATTGTATATATGTACCACAGCTTCTTTAGCCAGTCATCTATCACAGGACACTTCAGTTGCTTCCATGTCCTGGCCACTGTGAGTGTTGCTATGAACATCTATGTGCAAATATCTTTTCGGA
>NW_006432233.1:0-801 GCF_000325575.1 Pteropus alecto
ATGTGCCACAGCTTCTTTAGCCAATCATCTATCGCGGGACATGTTGGTTGCTTCCATGTCCTGGCCACAGTGAATAGTGCTGCTATGACCATCGGTGTGCAAATATTATTTTGGATATGGGTTTTCAAGTCTTCGGGGCAAATACCCAGTAGAGGGATTGCTGGATCATATAGTAGATCAATTCTAAGTTTTTTGAGGAACCTCTATACTGTTTTCCATAGTGGCTGTACCAATTTGCAGTCCCACCAGCAGTGTATGAGGGTTCCATCCTCTCCAACATTTGTTCTTACTTGTTCTGTTGATTATGGCTATTCTAACGGGTGTGAGATAATATCTCATTGTGGTTTAGATTTGCATTTCCCTAATAGCTAGCAATGCTGAGCATATTTTCAAACATTTTTTGACCATTCGTCCTCTAGGGAGAAGTGTCTGTCCATGTCCTCTGCCCATTTTATGACTGGATCATTTGTTTTTTTGTTCTTATTGAGTCTTATGAGTTCTTTGTATACTTTGGATATTAGGCCTTTATCAGAGACGTTACTTGCAAATATATTTTCCCATTGAGATGGTTGTCCCTTTACCTTGTTAACATTTGTTTTGCCGAACAGAAGCTTTTTAGTATGATGTAGTCCCATTCATTTATTTTTGCTTTTACTTCCCTTGTTTTTGAGGTCAAATTCATAAAATCCTCTTTGAGTCCAAGGTCCTTGACTTTCTTTCCTATGTTTTCTTCTATGCATTTTATTGTTTCAGTTCTTGTTTCCATGTCCTTAATCCATTTTAAGTTAATTTTGATGTGTG
>NW_006432234.1:0-13071 GCF_000325575.1 Pteropus alecto
GTTTCCACATACGTGCCAAAACACACGTTGAATTCGAGAGTTTCGGGTCATCTACAATTTTCATTTAAAGGGCACTCCCAGAACTGCATGAGAGAAAGAACAATTCCACTGGCATTACAGCTATTGATCAGTATCCTTGAGCTCATCTCAGCCTCCACAATTCGCCCACGTTCGAGGTGCTGAATGTGCTTTGATGAGAGAGAGGTTTGTGTCCAATTGCCTCTCTGGGCCCTCCATGGCTGGCAGAATTCTACAGGAAGCACTTGCTCCCACAGAATTGGTGACTGGTCTCTTGAGATTGACTAGGCCCCAAACAGACACCGTCAGCAGGGCCAGGGGCTCACGATAGGCACAGTGTAGAGATGAGGACAATAATGGATCCTGGGGTTCGGCTACAACAGCCCAGGAGCAGCAAGACCTTGGGCTTCCAACTTGACTCTATATTTCCCCGTTTTTCCCTAGGCCACCCCACAAGACGGATGATGAAGCCTCTGACATACGGAGCATGAGTACACACAATTACCTCTTCTTTCATTTATCATCCATTAGGATTGAAGGTGGGGTAGGGTATAATCTATGCTCCTTGTTGCTAGTCTGGGTCCACACAACCAGAGAGGAAGGGGCCCAAATGAGACCCACGTCTCCGGATTCGGAGGTTATTCATGCAACTAGCACGCATTGAAAGCTTCCTGTGCACAAGGACTTGTACTGAGCAGTAAAACTCAGGCTTTCGGAGAGGAGGTCGCACAGGCAGCCCAGCCCTCAGTCATTCCTCACCGTCTGTACTCGCCTCTCAGGCTCCGGCTGCCTCATAAGACAGAAGTGCAGGCCTGAACTTGCCCCCCGTTGGCCCGCAGTCATTCACGCGTGTTCCTCGCACGCAGCACCGCACAGGGTCGGCACGATACAACAACTCCGCTGGACTCGGGGCCTCCGCCTGTCCTACTAAATGACTGCACAACCTGAAGCTTAGCTGCCACCACCACACTATGCATGGCATCTTCCAGGGCTAGTGGCCCGGGAGAGTTCCCTTCGGCCAAAAGCCCCCCATTAGGCCTTGGCCGGAAGTCCCGCCTCCATGTCCCCCAGAAACCACACCCCTGTCTCCGCCAGAAGTCCCGCCACTGTCTCTGCCAGAAGCCACGGACCTGTCACCGTTGAAGGCCACACCTTGTCTCCAGCTGCCCAACGGATTGCCTGGGTGCATCCTCTCCCGAAGCGCTCGTCCTTGCCACGGTAACTATGCGGCTCGCCTGAGTGCCATCCTCGTCACGGTTCCACCAGTGTCAGGGTTTTTCCTGAGCAGCGTTTCTGCCGAGCCCAGCTTGGCGCGGAATCGCTGTTCCTGGCGGGACAGTGCACAACTCTCCCCATTCTGTGGCGCCGAGCGTTCCCCTTCCGTTTGGACGCCAGGCCTTTTCCTTAGAGATCTTTTAGGTCCGGGTCTAAAGTGGACTTATAGAAGATTGTTGAAGCATCTGTGCGTCTTCACATTATCCATCTCCGTAAGCCTGAGAAATAGATACTGTATTTCCATTTGAGAAATGCCACCCTCTCTGGCAGCCTCACCAGACATCCTTTTCTCGATGGAAAACCCTCCCCCCTTTTCAGAATACACACTCCCTACACTAAGTCCTTTTTTCATCCACCGTCCCTCTCGTTTTATCACCATGTACCTTCCAAGTGTTGTTACTGCTCTGCTCTGTCCCAGAGTCCAGGAGAGTAGCATATTCTGTGCAATGAATTATGGTTGCTGGATAAATGAGGAAATTGAGCTTAGTGAAGGATTTGGCCCGAATACTAGAATTTGACCCTGATATAATTCAGAATTCCTTCTTTGTACTGCCTGTGTACTGCCTCACCTCATTGTTAACACTTAATTTGTAGTTGGGCTGATATCTCCCTCAGAAAAGAAGTGCTATGCAGGAAAGGGAGGGATAAACATTCTGTCAGGACTACAGGATTATATCCAAACTCATGAAATCCCAAAGGGGCGTGTATATCTTCAGAAAGTCTTAAGTGCCAATGCCTCCCCTGCCCTCACATAACTTACAGTCTAGTTAGAAAGACAGGTATTTAACAGTCACACAGAAAATGATATAATTCAAACTTGTAATAGAGGCTGGAAGGATAAATAATGGTAAGGGCGGGATGCTAAATTGAGGCATCAGGGAGGCAAAGCATCATGGGGCTGGTAGACTGCATGTGTAGAAACCTGTCCTGGGAAGTGGTAGAATGTGGGTCATGCAGTGAGCCCCACCTGAAAGGAGGAAGGAGAAAGCTTCTGTTTAAATAGGATCAGGAACCTGAGACAGTAACTTCTCTTCGAGATGTTCCATGGTGGGTCAGTCAGTCCACCCGAATATTCATGGAGTCCTCATGTCTTTCAAAGTAGAAAGAGGCAGTAATGCAGAGTGACAGGCTTCCTATCCCTGTCTTGCTCACTTTCTATAATTTGGTGATGAAATATACATATATGTATGCATACATTTGTATACACTGGTGTGAAAGGCAGTTATAAGGTCCACATGGTGCAGGTCAGCACATAGATTCTAAGGACTGTGAGGCCCCGTGAAGAACAATCTGGATCAACACCTGTTGGTATTGGGGTCACTCCTCAGCCTCTATCCAAAAGAGTTAAAAATCAAAGAGATTGCGTCACAGCAAACCACAGAAACACAAAATCCTTTTAGCATGTACCCAAGGGACGGTGGCAAGTGAGAACTCAGAGTAAAACTGGAGGAGTCACGGTGCCCATGTTGCAAACCTTCTGCTCAGCAGAAGGTTTGCAACAGTAAAGAGTTACTGTGCCTCCCCATGCCTTTCCCACATAAGGAACTGTCCCACTGTCCATGGCATGTGCCAGAGTGGACAGACACTGACTCAATGACACATACACACACTCTATATAAAGAATTGACAGAGAGTAGATGATCACAGATGATAGCATCAATTCTACATAATGGGATTTTACTGTTTTCAAATTTGCATTTTGAACACTTAATGAAAAAGGATTAGTGAATAAATATAATGGGCTAGTTTGTGTAAAAGTGAGCTATATCCCCAATTTGCTTTGCATCAAGTAAGAACCTTACTCAGATGTTTTAATGAATACAGAAGTAGCATGTGTGGATTCTACAGGAATTAATGATCTTGAGGGAAATGAAGAAAATACAATTTAGCTGAATTTCAAAACAGGCAGAAGGAGTCAGACCTCTGTCTTTGAAACATAGTGTGTTGTCTTGTTAACTCTTTGTTAGAATATTTCCCACTGATTAAGTTCCTTTCAGAAAGTCAAAGGCACACTTTATTTTTTTAAATTTCTTTTCTGCTCTTCCCCTTGGCCTTTATTTATCAAGCTAGGAGGAGGGCCCGGAAGCGACTCAGTTCATACTTAGCCATTACCCACATGAGTACACTTTCACCCCCATCAGTACGCAGCAGAGCTCCCTAGTCCTTCATAAGTGGCAGCACCAAGGACTGACAGTCACTTTGTGTCCTCACAGATTTCTCTGAGGGTCTGCAGGAGGAGCCTTCCAATGAGAGGGCAGATGAGCTGACATCCATCACCAAGGTAACCTCACCTCCCTTCCCTTGCAATACAAATGAGGCTTTATTACTTTATCAATAAAATTAAGATATACTAAAGCAAGCACGTACATTAAAGATTATACAGACATTTACTTCATGGTGAGAGTGTGGAATGTGAGTCTAGTACCAAGTGATAATTGATTTGAAAGGACATTCAAAAGTGACAGCTGCAGTACAACTGTGTGGGAGGGAGGTTTCTTTGTCCTGGCGATTTTTCCTCCTTGAAAGATAAGTTGGTAATTGCCCACCCAAAATGACCTTGAGAGGTAGTTCTTCCAGGAAAGTTCTTGCCCTTTGGCCTGAGTAGTTTTGTCCTGTTCTTGCTCATGGGTTCTGATGATGCCTCCAGCGTTTCCCATCTGGTTTTCTAATGTAACTGATTTAAGCAAAATCCTGTGCAAACAGGATGGGGCATGATGTGACCCTCATAGTATTTTCTGTTATTTCAGGTTGTTCCACTTGCCCTTGAAGACGGTATGTATTTTAGAATCCTTCATTTCCTGAGGAAAAAAATCTAGAAACTGAGAAACGTGTGGTATACTGCCTGACTTTAGTGTGAAGAGCCACTTTAATTGCAGTTTCCTGCTGGCAATGAGAATGAAGGACGTGGTGATAGAGACTGATATCCTAGGTAAAGGACTATGGCCGTGATCTCCAGCTCCAGTGAGGGGGTATAGGTTTGTGTGCGTGAGTGTGAGTGTGTGGACATGTGAATGCATGAGGTGTGATTCTGAATGTGTGTGCGTGTGATATTTTGAGTGTTTCTCTTTACGTTACTGTAAAGACCATAGTAACTGATGTCAGATATCTAATAAACATTCGCCTCTCCATCGCATGATCTGTGGATAGGTACCTAAGTGTATGAATCACCTTGTACAGTTTCAATGTGTGTACATATTGTATGCCAAATATAAACCTCAATAAACCGAAACACAAATCCGAGCACCACCCAGGACAATGTTCCCCGGCTTCTTAATAAATAAACTGTGTTTTAAAATCTATCACCATGCCATAAAAATCTTTTGGTACACAATATCAGCTCTCAGTGGGTGTCATGGCATTTTGCATGGTCATGATGTTGCCACTTCCTTCACTCGCAATGCCTTTCCGTCAAAGGAAGGTCTCTGAATGATTCTTCTCCCTCCCGCTTCACTGATTATTGGGCATGGCTTCTGTCTTTTGCAGGTGGCTGCCAGTGTAGCCCCATGTCACACCCAGCTCTGGAGGAATCTGAATCCTGACCAGCCTCCAGGAATATTTGCCAGCAATTCACCGAATTTCTGCAAAGAGGGCAAATATTTACTGTCAGCCACTCTTGCTAAGAATACACAGTATCATTCTGTCTCCATCACTTCTCTGAGTTATGGACTTTGAGTGCTGGGCAAGAAACACTGTGTGTAATGTGAAGAGAACCAAGAGCTCTTCAGGACTGATGTTAGGGTAGCACTGGGCTCCCACTCTAGGATGAAGGGGACATTGTGCACTGCAATGTGGGACAGAGAATCTCCACAGAGTGACAGGAGCATAATCCCTGTTGTCTCTGTGGAATCCACAGGATCATAGGGTCATGGTCTCTTCTGGAGGGCTTTGTAAGAAATCAAGTCCAGGAGTTGGTTATAAGTCAATATCATATGAAATGAGCTAAGTGATGGTTTGAGGTTTCTTTGGACCGGGACAGCTGTGAGAATTATGAATGTAGTAGAATTTCATTGTCCCGGAGGTTTCCATCTTTTCTCCATCAAGCAAAGCTGAGACTACTTCAATGTCAAATATCACTAGTTTATCCCTGAACCTGTCTCCTTGACACAGAGTTGTCCTAGAAATCCTTAATCTCTAGATCACAGCTTCCTAGTGGAGCTGAAGGGAATCCTGTTGGGCATGATTCAATGTTAAAATGAGGGCTGGCACTACCTAGTCTCCAAGAAATCAGAGACAGCCACCAGTGGACTCCAACTGGTGTTGGACAACTCCAAGAGGCTTAAGCTGGCCCTTGAGAGGGAAACAACTTAGAGGAACAGAGGAAGTTTCAGGAAGAGCTGAGGCCCTGTGGTGACCAGATGGTGGTTTCAAGATCAGGACAGGCAGTCCCCTGAGCCCAGCCTGGCCCAGACTGAGGATGACGTCTGTCCGTGTCTTGAATGGGAACAAGAAAGACAGAGCCATCCTACCGGAGCAAACACAGTATAGACTCACCTTCTCTTAACCTGGAGAGAGGAGCTTTCTTCCTACCCTGTTGTTTGACAACCGACCCTTTCTCCTTTGCTCCTTTCCTCTCTTGTAGCCTGCCTTCTTTTTTCTCCTTTCCTAGCAATCCCTGCTCTCTCTCTCATATCTCTTTTATTTCTTTTTGTTTCATTTTTGCTATTTCACTTCATTTCATTTTATTGTTTGTGAGAAAAAGTACACAGCATGAAATCAGACCCCTAAACTCCTATTCAGTGCACAATAAGCATTGATAAGTGCACTCATATTGTCGCAAGGCAGACCTCTAATATTTTTTCAGCTCACATGAGGAAAACTATCTGCTTGACATAGCTCTATTTCTCCTTCCCCTAATTCTCAACAACCAGCCTTCTACTCTGCTTCTTTGTGTGTGACAAATTTAAATACTCACCTAAATGGATTTGTACAGTATTTGTTACTCAGTGACCTGTTTATTTCACTTACAATAATGCCTTCAGGTTTATTCCTGTTGCTACAAATGGTTGGATTTCTATATTTTTTAAAGATGAATAATATTCTATTGAATGTATATACTTTTTTTTTTTTTTTTTTTTTTTTTACCCCCCTCTTTTTTGTGGGCCGCCACGGGGGCTTTCCGGATCTGGGCTACTGTGAATAATGCTGCAATGATCACAGGAGTGCAGTTATCTCCACAAGAACGGATTTCATTTCTATGGGATGCATAGCAACAGCACGATTGCTGGATCACATCGTAGTTCTATTTGTAAATTTTGAGGAACCTCAATACTGTTCTGGATGATGGCGGCACCATTTTATGTTCCCTCCAACAGTGTAGAAAGGTTGCATTTTCTCCACCTCCTCGCCAATATGTATTATGTCTTTTTTGTCTTTTGGATAATATACATCCTGACAGGAGAGGGGCACTATTTCATGGTCTTTTTGATGTGCATTTCCTTGATGATTAGCGATGTTGGGCTCCTTTCATAGCTCTGTGGACCGTGTATACTTGCTTTGGAGAAATGTCTTTTAAAGTCTTTGGCCATTTTTTATTAGGTTATATTGTTTTGGTTTTGTTTTTTTGCAATTGAGTGTTAACTTTTTGTATATATTTTGAATATTATCTCTTATTCTGAAATAAGCTTTGCAAATGTTTTCTCGCGTTCTCCAGGTGTCATTTTCTGGTTTGTTGAAAGGACTATCCTTTCTCCATTGTGTCGATCTGGTAGCCTTCTCAAAGATCATTTGGCACTATCAATGTGTTTATTTAGGACTCTCTATCTACCTTTTTTTTTTAATGGCACTACCATGCTGTTGTGATTACGGAAGCTTTGTCTTGTGTTTTGAACCCAGAGAGTGTGGAGTCTCCATCTTTGTTCCTCATTGTCAAGATAGTTCAGAAAAACCCAGAATAATAAATACTGGGGTATCTCCTATTGCTTGTGACACCAAAAGTGAAAACGAGAGGATGGTAACACTCCAGAGAAGCCAAATTAAGGCGCCATGAGTACATTTCCCTGGAAACGAATACCCATTCCTCTTGCGGCCACAGGAGGAAGATTGTGGTGGAATCTGTGGAACCCCGGAGGAAAGTAAGAAGAAGCCTGAGAAGCCTGTCAGCGGATCCACCGGGAGAAGATGTGCCTTCTGATGCCAAGTTGGATTTTTTATTGTAATTTCTGCCTCCCAGCTTTTCAAGTTCTTCCCAACTCAGTAGAATAGGGTGGACAAACTTGTTTGGGAAACTAATGTCGAGAGATCTCTATGCAGTCCCATTTGGCACCTCATCTCTTGATAGTGTTCACTGAGGTCATTGTTTGAACCCCATGAGTGTCTGCTTAAGTCATCTCACTGTCTAGGAAGGCATGAGAAGTTTGTAGATACTTGACTGTAGTAAAGAAGGAATGAATAGTGAGGCAGCACACTGAGCACTAGTGAAGCCACTACCTGCTGTCAGTCAGCCATAGCACAGGCTGCTCGGACTAATAGTCAGCAGACAGTGGAGATTTCAGCCTTAATACACTGAATCACCAAAGCACCTAGACAGAAGGCCAATATCCCGGTGCATGAGCATTAAGTGCTCATCCAGGGTTGCTCAATGAAAGAGAAGATAGTTTATGGTAAATCTGTCACATGGAGTGGGTGTAGAATGTTCTGAGTTGGTTTGGGCATTGCCCAGACCACTAGTGACTCAGGGAAGTCATCTGGTCATGGAGAAGGCTCAGTGTGAGACAGCTGACAGTGGGCAGATGCTGGGGGAGGATGGTCACAGTTTGGACTCCCCTGTTTTTTCTGAGTTGCTTTGCTCAAAAGAAACTGCTTTTTTCTGAGGTCGCAGCCAGAAAAGTAGAAGTGGAGTTTCCATTATAAATTTGGACTCCACGTGGCTCAGCCTCCTCCTCCAGGACAACCCTTTCCTCCCACAAAAATGTGGAGGCAGAAGCATTTGACAAAGACACTGAGGGAATCTCATTGTTCAGGCACCAAGGGCATGGTCTCAGGTGTTTTAGAAGTTCAGGCTCTCTGGGCCCAGGATACCATCCATGATTTCGTCCCTGATTTACACTCATCTATGTTGTGTCTCTGGGCAAATTCCTTAATCTCTGTCAATTTCTATACCATTTATTGTAAACTATAAGTCACAGCTCCTGCTTTGCCTTCCCTGCTGTAAGACTGATGTGGTCATTTCAAGAGGTGATAACAAATACTCTCCATGAACTGGAAAGCATCACCTCCATGCAAAGGACAAAAGTAACCTGCCACCTTCCCTTGCTGTGGAGGCATCTCAGGCCCCTCTCTGGATTCAGCTGCTACCAAGTATCTGGCTTATACTTGTAGTCATTCAATTATCGGACACATACAGAGAAATTACATAAAACCAGTCACTTATTTTTTGCATGGCTTTACCAGCATGTAATCATTTTTAGCCTCATTACATAATATTACTGATGAGGCCACCTTAACATTTGCAGGTCTCAGAACAGGGCATTGAGATCCCGAGTGTTCTGATGGACTTTCCCAGATACGTGCAGCTTCTAAATGAGGAAGAAGAGGTTCAGAAGAGTTTACATCTGGCCACACCTCAGGATATATCCCTCAGTGCAACCTGAGGAAGGTGCTGTAGAAATATGCTCATTAAGTCAATTCAGGAATAATTATTCAGTGTTTTCATTTTAAGAGAAAATTATATAAATTCAAAGCCATGCTGTTTTTTAATTGCATGGGTACAATTTATATGTCTCCATTCAATCTGTAGTGCTGTAACTATAGAGGAAAAGATGCATCGTCACCCCAAATGTGGTTCATGTTAAATATTAAGCAGAGTCTCCAGCTAATGCTCAGGAATTATCTGATTTTGGACATGAGCTGAGTAGATCTCTCCCTGATACAGCTTCTTTTGAGTTATAAAAATAGAGACACTTTATTTAGAATAGTTTTAGATCAACATAAATGTTGACCAGATAATATACCTAGTCCCCATATCCCACACTTCCCAATTACCCTAGTCATAGCATCTTACATTTGTATGAGACATATGTTAGAATTAGTGAAATGATATTGATATATTTTTTATTAATTAAAAAAGTCCTGAGTTTACATTCAGTTTCATTCTGTCTTGGGACATTCTTTGACCAGAATACCACGTATCACCATTGCACTGTCAGAGAGTTATCTGTGTGCCAGTGTTCATAGCTTCATTGTTCACAGTAACCAAAAGATGTAAACAATGCCTAAATCCATCCCTGAGTGGATAAAATGTGATGGGTTCTCGTAATGGAATGCTATTCGTACTTGGTGACGTGAGGCAGTCAAAAGAAAGACAAATAACGTATGATTCCACTTATATAAGATCCCTGAAAAGAGCAAATTCAATGTGATAGAAAGTAGAGAATAAAATGGCGGGGGGCAGTGGGGTGATTTTCTAATGGGATCGGAGGGTATGTGAGATAGGACGACACATATGGGTAGAGGTAGTAGAGATGGTCCACATATTATGAATGTTACTAAAGCTACTGACCTATATACCCACAATAAATATACATATTATGTATACTTCATTACAACACAAAGGTTAAAAATCCAATATTAAAGATGAAGACAGTAGCAGCACATATGAATGAATGCATGTGCTGAGATGCTCTTGTAATATTCCAAAAAGAAGTGGGAACTTGGCCAGGTTAATGTTGGGAAAGAGGAGTCAATAAAACTCTATCACTGAAACAGCGTGTATTTTCATTGTCCCTTTAGGTTTATGTCCGATACACTGGATTCCCTTTAGCTTTCATGACAAAGGCTCCATTTCTCTTTTCCTCCTGCCCCTCTTTTTGCCCTTCCTTCAGCTATCCAGGAGGATGACCCTGCAGCAGCTCATTTCATGCTTATTAAATGCCCACATCCACACACACTCGCCTTACGAGCACACCTTGCAAAGCTTCCGGAGTATGTCCTGAGCAGCATCACCAGTGATTAACGGCTACCCTATGTCTTTTTAGCTCTCCCTGAGGTGGTGGTGCAGGATCTCCCTAAAACACCGCAGATGAGGAGGTTCCATCTATCCTCAAGTTGAACTCGCTTTCTTGCACTGATATGACAAAGTTTCCTTTTCTCTTTTTCAGTAAAATTAGCATATGAAATGTCAATATGTATATGCTCCATGACAGAAACAGTTTACTAGGTAGAGATACTGTCTAGTGAGAGCCTATTACCCCTGATACCTGATTCAAGAGGGCACTCAAAAAGGACAGCAGCAGTTACAAACTGTACGTTAGAGAGCATTTTTTCTATTTCTCTAATTGCAGTTGGATGTGTGAACAGATGAAAAAAATGTATGTATCATGAAATCAGTCCGTTGCTGAGGGAAAACTCTAGGTTCTGAAGAATGTGGGACTTTTCTGCAGGTTTGGTCTGGAAGCTCCCGGATTCTGAGTTACTGCTGGGAATAGGGTTGGGTATAGTGAAAGGAAGTGGTTGTACAGGAAAAAACTCTGGCCGGTGGCTTGATGTGGCTTTCTTTAATGAACTCAGTGAACTGAAATACAATAAAAATATAAATTGGTCAGTCCTAATAGTCTCATTCTAGTTTAAATGAAACAGTGGGAATTTCAAGTTGGTAAGGTTGGATGTGAGAGTGGTCATGGGCAAGTGGAAGGGAAACGGTAAAAGTTGATTCCTTCAGCATTTCTGATTTGAAGGTTGGTAACTGTGGTCAATGTCTAGGTGAATGGCTAAGACTCCACAGAGCCCAGGAAAGGTGCATGAATTGTGGGGAACATCAAGGTGATCCCTATGACTCACCATAGACTCAAGGAAACTTGAAGGAATGGGGGAGCCTCTCTTTTTTATAATTTTATTGCTCATGTTTCTGTGTCTCAGGATTATGTATGAGAGAGCTTCTCTGACTCCAGCAGCGAGGATGAAGACTCAACAGTTAGGCACCAACACGCTGGTCAGATCTCATGGGAGAGGGGCCTGGGAACAGTTAGTGGCACCTGCTGCTTGGAACACTGAGGAAGGGAGACATAACATTAGACAAAAAAATAAAACATAAAAAGAAGTGGGTATTGAAGCCTGATGTGTTCTTTTCCTTTTTGAATGATGCCAAAGGAAGAGGAATTGTTTCCATAGGCTTTGAGAGTGACGTGTTTGTCATCCTGTTTTCTCACTTTGCTATTAAAAAATTATCATTCCCACAAGTCTTGTTCTTACATCCCCCTACCCCAGAGCTATATCAGGGCATTGATCTGTTAGCACTCCTGAGAATCGTATGCAGGAGATCATGGTTTTGTTTTTGTTATTGACCTATGATGGATGTACTTTAATGGGACTCAACGATTCCCTCCTAGGCACTTAAACTGGGGACAGAGCCTTTTAGTGTGTGCCAGGTGGTGTGTAAAAAGTAAACTCTCTTCCTTTTTAAGTAAATCAGCACCTTTGTGTTTCTGTGCTCATGTTTGCTCCTCATTTAAAGGGCACTCCCAGAATTGCATTTGAGAAAGAAGAATTCCTCTGGCATCACCGGTATTACTCCAGTATCCTTGTGTTCATCTCAGCCTCCACATGTCACCCATGTTTGAGGTGCCGAATGCTTCCATGTAGGAGAGGCCTGTGTCCAGCTGCCTCTCCACGCCCTCCATGGCTGGCAGGATTCTACATGGCACACTTTATCCCACAGCATTGCTGACCTGGTTTTCTGGGATCGATCAGAACCAAACTGTCTCTGCGATCAGCAGGGCCAGGGGATCACTAGATGAGGAGTGTCGAGATGAGGATAATAATGGATCCTGGGGTTTGGCCACATAATCCCAGGAGCAGCAGGATGCTGGGTTTCCACCTTGACTCTAACTCTCCCATTTTTTCCCAGGTCCCCCCACAATGTTGGTGCACCTATCCACTCGAAGACCACACTGTGGATGATGAAGCCTGAGACATAAGGAGCGTAAGAGTGCATGCAATTGACATCTTCTTTCCTTTCTTTTCCACGTTCTCTCATTCCTACCCACAAGCCTGTATTTGTGAGTCTTCCAATCCCTCTTCATGTGATTCTCATCGAAGGCCCTGGTCCCATGCCGGCACTTGATGTCCTGGGATCGTCACTGTCTGTAATATCTCCCTCCAGTTCTGGACTTTCTCTCATTTAGGATGGCCCTGGCTCCTGACCTTCATTGCACCATTGACTTGAGTTGAGCAACCCTAAGTGGCCCAGGCTGGAAGCTGGGCTGGGAGTCAGAAGGGCTTGGCTCTTTCTGCAGTGGGTTAGGGGTCGTGTTCTACCCTGGGCACCACCCCACGTGGTGAATGGCTCTGGTATACATAATTGTTCTCTTCCCTCCAGGTTTCAACAAATTTCCTCACACCTGCTCCAGAAGAAAGAGTAGAGGAAACCATTTGGAAGGAAGAAGAAATCGAAGAACTGTGAATTAGTCTTGCCTGGGCTGAAAAGTGTAAGACACATAAGTGTGCCCATTCTCCATTACTTCCTAACTTACTTGGCAAATTCAGAGAGTCCCTCAAAAATATGCAGGTTCTACTACTTCATTTGACCCCCAAACTGTGATATAATGGTGGTAAAAGTCAGGGGAGGCCAGTGAAGGACACCCTGGATACATCTAGCTAGGAGGGGCTAAGCATTCCATTGAAGCCATGGGGTTGCTAGCCTGCATCCTGCAGCAGTGGCTTCCACTGTGAGGATAGGGCTCTAGGTACCTATAGGTCACCACATTTATGACTTGAGGACGTGCTGGTCATTGTGTTTTCTGTGAAGAGAGCCACTAAAATAGCTCAAATTCTCACTCAGCAGGA